>NC_084620.1:8413274-8448274 GCF_033978795.1 Nerophis ophidion
TCTGAGGGAAGTCGACGGCAGCTGCATGGACGGCGCAAGCTCAGCTGATCTCCGGTAAGAGGCGACCTTTTACCACAATTTTCTCACCGAAACCTGCCGGTTGACAAGTGGTCGGGAACCATGTTCGCTTGACAGCTCTGATCCATAGTAAAGCTTCACATCCGGGAATTTTAACAAGGAATCACCGTGTGTTTGTGTGGCTAAAGGCTAACAATGAGCGCTGGGACGGAGAGTCTTCGCGGTGTCTTGACTGGGTGAGCAGGTGTCGGACACCTCAGTCACCTTGGACGTATCCTCGCTCATCCATGCGGACTGGACATTGGCCGAGAGTGGAGTCGGCTGTCTTGGTTGCTTTGTTGGGTCTGCTCCTGTCTTTGGCCATGCTCCCTCCTCCCCAGCGGACGATTGCGTGGAACACCGCAGAGGCCACCACAGTGTATGTTTCTTTTACTTTTTATTCATAGCTGTATGAGGAGTGTCTGGTTGTATCTGCTGCTTTAATGTCTTTAATGTCTGTCCTTTGTGTCTTTGATGTTTGATGTTTCCCTCTTACACACATGTAAGAAGGATGTGTACTATGGCTATGAGTTTTTTTCCCTTGGCCTCAGTATGCACCCCCTCTTCAGGGCCCAGGCTAAGACTGATCTTTTTATTTTATTTTAAACCTCTATTTTTTTCTCCCATTCCCCCCCCTGTTTACCTGTATCTCATCTTTTTTTGTAAGGGGCGCTGGAAGCCGGCAGACCCGTCAGCGATCCTGTTCTGTCTCCCTGTAATGTTTGTCTAATCTTGAATGGGATTGTGCTGAAAATTTCAATTTTCCTGAAGGAACTCTCCTGACGGAATAAATAAAGTACTATCTATCTATCTATCCATCTATCTATCTATCTATCTATCTATCTATCTATCCATCCATCCATCCATCCATCCATCCATCCATCCATCCATCCATCCATCCATCCATCCATCCATCCATCCATCCATCCATCCATCCATCCATCCATCCATCCATCCATCCATCCATCCATCCATCCATCCATCCATCCATCCATCTATCCATCTATCCATCTATCTATCTATCTAAAGCTTCCCACCTCCATCTTTCTATTTTGACTTCTCCATTATGAATTGAACAAATTGCAAAAGATTCAGCAACACAGATGTCCAGAATACTGTTTAATTGCGCGCTGAAAAGAGACGACTTTTAGCCACGAATGGTGCTGCGCTAATATGTCCTCTACAGTGCGTGACGTCACGCGTGCACGTCATCATTCCGCGACGTTTTCAACAAGAAACTCCGCGGGAAATTTAAAATTGCAATTTAGTAAACTAAACCGGCCGTATTGGCATGTGTTGCAATGTTAATATTTCATCATTGATATATAAACTATCAGACTGCGTGGTGGGCAGTAGTGGGTTTCAGTAAGCCTTTAAAGTCGTATCCTGAGGTAGCGCTGCCCTGTACGTTGAAACACCCTTAAATTAAGAGACCAATTACTGAAATATCTGACTATTAATTGTCAATTAGTGATGCATAGTTTTTTTCACTGATGAGCAAAACATGATGGACGTCATGTTGGGTCACGTGGGGTCAGAGCTCGAGTGCACACACATTTTTGACACGGCATTCCTTGTTTTCCATAAGGCGTGCATAAATGGCACACGCGCGTGACTCATTGGTGTGTTTGCCTGGCGTTGCCGGGCAGCGCTCGCTCTCTGCGGGCGCGTGTGTTTGTGTGTGTGCGTGTGTGTGTGTGTTTTGTGTCGACGACCATGGGAGGCTGCATGACAAAATCCTTTTGTTTACTCTGTGGAAAATCAATGGCACAGCCCCCGTCTCCTTCCACATGGTGGCGCTCCGCATCAAAGCCCACCCGCTGACCTATCATACGCACAAACACGCACACACCTCTGATGATAGCTGGTGCATTTTTTTTTTTTTTTTCTAATCGCAAGGGAAATGATTGCATTGAGCGAAGAGTTCTTAATTTTGTCTGAGCTGCAAGACTCTGCCTCCAGTCCCAACATGGCGGGGAGGCCTGTCTCTTCTAGTTTCAGAGTGTGCAGTGAAATGCCCTGCAGAGGAGCTGCACGCTCGCAGTGTGTATGCATGTGTGTGTGGGATGGGCACTGGCAGGCTTGTGTCAGGTCGGTGGGGGGGGGGGCGGGGGGGCTTATAAGGCTGCTCAAATGTTGTGATCTGGACGTGAGTTGGAGGAGAGTTTGACTGTGATTAGATTCAGCATCACTAGTGTAGCCCACACATTGCATGGTTATTTTTAGACCCCCTTCTTTTGCCTCATACAAATCCTCGCCATGCAGGAAAAAAGAGACATGCAAAGATTCGTCATCAGGTCTTTTTTTTTTTTTTCCCCTGTTCCCTCATTCTTTACACAACAGGCGAGCTCTCCTGCGAGGGATGCAAGAGACGACAAATGAATGCCTCATCCTCACATTTGGGCTGCCTTATTATTCATGTGTGTGTGTTGTACAATTCCCGTTAATGTATAATCAATCAATCAATCAATGTTTATTTATATAGCCCCAAATCACAAATGTCTCAAAGGACTGCACAAATCATTACGACTACAACATCCTCGGAAGAACCCACAAAAGGGCAAGGAAAACTCACACCCAGTGGGCAGGGAGAATTCACATCCAGTGGGACGCCAGTGACAATGCTGACTATGAGAAACCTTGGAGAGGACCTCAGATGTGGGCAACCCCCCCTCTCTAGGGGACCGAAAGCAATGGATGTCGAGCGGGTGAAAGTTCAATCCATAGTGGCTCCAACACAGCCGCGAGAGTTCAGTTCAAGCGGATCCAAGACAGCAGCGAGAGTCCCGTCCACAGGAAACCATCTCAAGCGGATCAGCAGCGTAGAAATGTCCCCAACCGATACAGGCGAGCGGTCCATCCTGGTTGATTAACGTGGACCCCGACTTAAACAAGTTCATAAACTTATTCGGGTGTTACCATTTATTGGTCAATTGTAGGGAATATTTACTGAACTGTGCAATCTACTAATAAAAGTCTCAATCAATCAATCCCATGCACCTTATTTACTTACATATAAGCAGTATTTGCCGTATTGGCAAATTGTGTAAAATGATATAATTTAATCTCGCAAATTTCCGTGCAATTCGAAATGAAACGTCAACTGAAAATGCAAAATTGTATTTGCATCTGATTTTCAGCCACTTCAACTATTGCCTTACCAGCTGGTCTCAGGCTGGTCAGTGTTAAAACCCCCCCCCAAAAAAACCATTGGAAATCTTGTACAAACAAGCAATTAAAGGGGAACATTATCACAATTTCAGAAGGGTTAAAACCAATAAAAATCAGTTCCCAGTGGCTTATTTTATTTTTCAAAGTAGTTTACAAAATTTTACCCATCCCGGAGTATCCCTAAAAAAAGCTTTATAGTGCCTGATTTTCGCTATCTGTGAAGCCACCGTCCATTTTCCTGTGACGTCATCCATGGATGCCAATACAAACAAATGGTGGATAGCACAGCAAGATATAGCGACATTAGCTCGGATTCGGACTCGGATTTCAGCGGCTTAAGCGATTCAACAGATTGCGCATGTATTGAAACGGATGGTTGGAGTATGGAGGCAGATAGCGAAAACGAAATTGAAGAAACTGAAGCTATTGAGCGAATAGCTATTGACGTTATTCGGCCATGTCTGCCTTCGCATCGCCAGTAAAATGTGCAGACCAAACGATCAGAAGTTTCGCATCTTGTGACACTGGATCAACTTAAATCCGTCGATTGGTAAGTGTTTGTTTGGCATTAAATGTGGGTGGAGGGATACGCTGGATGCAAATATAGCTACAAATGTACATAAAGCTAGCCTGAATAGCATCTTAGCATCGATTAGCTGGCAGTCATGCCGCGACCAAATATGTCTGATTGGCACATAAGTCAATAACATCAACAAAACTCACCTTTGTGATTTAGTTGACTTTATCATTGGAAATGCATCTGCAGGTTATCCATACATCTCTGTGCCATGTCTGCCTTAGCATCGCGGGTAAAATGTGCAGACCAAACGATCAGGACTTTCGCATCTTGTGACACTGGAGCAACTTAAATATGTCGATTGGTAAGTGTTTGTTTGGCATTAAATGTGGGTGGAGGGAAACACTGGATGTAAATATAGTTTCAAATGTACATACAGCCAGCCTAAATAGCATGTTAGCATCGATTAGCTGGCAGTCATGCCGCGACCAAATATGTCTGATTAGCACATAAGTCAACAACGTCAACAAAACTGACCTTTGGGATTTCGTTGACTTTATCGTTGGAAATGCATCTGCAGGTTATCCATACATCTCTGTGCCATGTCTGCCTTAGCATCGCCGGTAAAATGTGCGGACCAAACGATCGAAGGTTTCGCATCTTGTGACACTGGATCAACTTAAATCCGTCGATTGGTAAGTGTTTGTTGGGCATTAAATGTGGGTGGAGGGGACGATGGATGCAAATATAGCTACAAATGTACATAAAGCTAGCCTGAATAGCATCTTAGCATCGATTAGCTGGCAGTCATGCCACGACCAAATATGTCTGATTGGCACATAAGTCAATAACATCAACAAAACTCACCTTTGTGATTTAGTTGACTTTATCATTGGAAATGCATCTGCAGGTTATCCATACATCTCTGTGCCATGTCTGCCTTAGCATCGCCGGTAAAATGTGCAGACCAAACGATCAGGACTTTCTTATCTTGTGTGACACTGGAGCAACTTAAATATGTCGATTGGTAAGTGTTTGTTTGGCATTAAATGTGGGTGGAGGGAAACACTGGATGTAAATATAGTTTCAAATGTACATACAGCCAGCCTAAATAGCATGTTAGCATCGATTAGCTGGCAGTCATGCCGCGACCAAATATGTCTGATTAGCACATAAGTCAACAATGTCAACGAAACTGACCTTTGGGATTTCGTTGACTTTATCGTTGGAACTGCATCTGCAGGTTATCCATACATCTATGTGCCATGTCTGCCTTAGCATCGCCGGTAAAATGTACAGACCAAACGATCGGGACTTTCTTATCTTGTGACACTGGAGCAACTTAAATCCATCGATTGGTAAGTGTTTGTTTGGCATTATATGTGGGTGGAGGGAAACGCTGGATGTAAATATAGTTTCAAATGTACATAAAGCTAGCCTAAATAGCATGTTAGCATTGATTAGCTGGCAGTCATGCCGCGACCAAATATGTCTGATTAGCACATAGGTCAACAACGTCAACATAACTGACCTTTGGGATTTCGTTGACTTTATCGTTGGAAATGCATCTGCAGGTTATCCATACATCTCTGTGCCATGTCTGCCTTAGCATCGCCGGTAAAATGTGCAGACCAAACGATCGGGACTTTCTTATCTTGTGACACTGGAGCAACTTAAATCCATCGATTGGTACGTGTTTGTTTGGCATTAAATGTGGGTGGAGGGAAACGCTGGATGTAAATATAGTTTCAAATGTACATAAAGCTAGCCTAAATAGCATGTTGGCATCGATTAGCTGGCAGTCATGCCGCGACCAAATATGTCTGATTAGCACATAAGTCAACATCAACAAAACTCACCTTTGTGATTTCGTTGACTTTATCGTTGGAAATGCATCTGCAGGTTATCCATACATCTCTGTGCTATGTCTGCCTTAGCATCGCCGGTAAAATGTGCAGACACTCCAGCACATTCAATGAGGGTCTGGCGGCAGATTTCTTTGACTTTATCGTTAGAAATACATCTGCTTTGAGTGTCGCAGGATATCCACGCAATCTTGCTATCTCTGTCGTAGCATAGCTTTTGTCGGTAAAGTGTGCGGAACAAACGACTGACCATTTCGTCGGCTTTCCCCACACCCTCGTATTTTGAACACATTTCGTCCAATTTCTGGCCACTTTCACATCTTTGGGCCAGTGGTGCAACTTGAATCCCTCTAGTGTTGTTACACTCTCCGATAACACACCGACGAGGCATGACGTCTCTAAGGTTCCAGAAAATAGTCGAAAAAACGGAAAATAACAGAGCTAAGACCCGGTGTTTGTAATGTGTTTGAGAAAATGGCGGCTTTATTACCTAGGTGACGTCACGTTCTGACGTCATCGCTTCCGAGAGCGATTAATAGAAAGGCGTTTAATTCGCCAAAATTCACCCAATTAGAGTTCGGAAATCAGTTGAAAAAATATATGGTCTTTTTTTCTGCAACATCAAGGTATATATTGACGCTTACATAGGTCTGGTGATAATGTTCCCCTTTAAGGCTATGGATGAAAAACCTAGGCGCTATCATCACTGTGCCATTCCAAAAAAAAATACAGTATTTTAAACTAGGACAGCCTTCACACATTTGCAGACTTAAAAGTGACCTATAAAGTACTGCATGATTTGGCTCCTGATCCTCTGGGAGAGTTCATCAGCCAAAGAAACAGCCGTGAGCGTGTCACTCGAGGGCCTGTCAGAGGTGACTGAAAGAAGCACTTTCAGTAAGTCGGCCTGGTCAGTAAGGAGCGCAGATATGTGTAACTCAGTACATGAGGAGTTTGAACTGGTCACAACTTACAAGCACACCCCCCCCCCCCCCCCCCCCCCCCCAAAAATAAAAATGTGGCATATTGACGCCTGCAGCTGCCAGCACTAAAAGATGAGCCTGTTTTGATGCTAAGATAAATGTTATGTTGTGATGTATTTTATTTTTTATCATATTATGGGACGGCGTAGCAGGGTTGGGAGAGTGGCTGTGCCAGCAACCTGATCGTTCCTGGTTCAATCCCCACCTTCTACCAACCTCGTCTAGTCGTTGTGTCCTTGAGGCAGACACTTCACCCTTGCTCCTGATGGGTTGTGGTTAGGGCCTTGCATGGCAGCTCCCCCCATCAGTGTGTGAACGTGTGTGTGAATGGGTGAATGTGGAAATAGTGTCAAAGCGCTTTGAGTACCTTGAAGGTAGAAAAGTGCTATACAAATATAACCCATTTACCATTTACCATATCGTATATATGTATTGTGTGTTTTTTTTCTCTTTTCTTTTTCTTTTAAATTGTAATTTTACTGCTTATACTGTACATATAGGTGGCTATGAGTTGTTGTTTTTTTATTTATTTATTTATTTTTTATTTTTTCCCCCTTGGCCTCAGTCTGCACCCCCACTCCAGGGCCTAGGCTAAGACCGATTTTTTTAATTTTATTTTAATCTTCTATTTTTTTCTTCCCCCCACCCCCACCCCCCTTGTTTACCTGTATGTCATCTTTTTTGTAAGGGGCGCTGGAAGCCGGCAGACCCGTCAGCGATCCTGTTCTGTCTCCCTGTAATGTTTGTCTGATCTTGAATGGGATTGTGCTGAAAATTGTAATTTTCCTGAAGGAACTCTCCTGACGGAATAAATAAAGTACTATCCATCTATCTATCCATCTATACAAACCCCGTTTCCATATGAGTTGAGAAATTGTGTTAGATGTAAATATAAACGGAATACAATGATTTGCAAATCATTTTCAACCCATATTCAGTTTAATATGACTAAAAAAAACAACGTATTTGATGTTCAAACTGATAAATATTTTTTTTTTGAGCAAATAATCATTAAATTTAGAATTTGATGCCAGCAACACTTGACAAAGAAGTTGGGAAAGGTGGCGATAAATACTGATAATGTTGAGGAATGCTCATCAAACACTTATTTGGAACATCCCACAGGTGTGCAGGCTAATTGAGAACAGGTGGGTGCGATGATTGGGTATAAAAGCAGCTTCCATAAGGATATGGCTAGGGTCACCAATTTGTAAGCAAATTGTCGAACAATTTTAGAACAACATTTGTTCTCCCCGTGAATGCGTGGGTTCCCTCCGGGTACTCCGGCTTCCTCCCACTTCCAAAGACATGCACCTGGGGATAGGTTGATTGGCAACACTAAATTGGCCCTAGTGTGTGAATGTTGTCTGTCTATCTGTGTTGGCCCTGTGATGAGGTGGCGACTTGTCCAGGGTGTACCCTGCCTTCCGCCCGATTGTAGCTGAGATAGGCGCCAGCGCCCCCCGCGACCCCGAAAGGGAATAAGCGGTAGAAAATGGATGGATTCTCAACGAGCTATTGCAAGGAATTTAGGGAGTTTACCATCTACGGTCTGTAAAATAATCTAAAAGGTTCAGAGAATCTGGAGAAATCACTGCACGTAAGCGATGGTATTACGGACCTTTGATCCCTCGGGGTACTGCATCAAAAACCGATATTAGTGTGTAAAGGATATAACCACATGGGCTCAGGAACACTTCATAAAACCACTGTCAGTAACTACAGTTAGTCGCAACATCTGTAAGTGCAAGTTAAAACTCTACTATGCAAAACGAAAGCCATTTATCAACAACACATAGGAAAAAAAAATCCAGGAATTCACATTGTAGGAATTTTAAAGAATTTATTTGTAAATTATGGTGGAAAATAAGTATTTGGTCAACCATTCAAAGTTCTCACTGATGGAAGGAGGTTTTGGCTCCAAATCTCACGATACATGGCCCCATTCATTCTTTCCTTAACACGGATCAATCGTCCTGTCCCCTCAGCAGAAAAACAGCCCCAAAGCATGATGTTTCCACCCCCATGCTTCACAGTAGGTTTGGTGTTCTTGGGATGCAACTCAGTATTCTTCTTCCTCCAAACCCGATGAGTTGAGTTTATACCAAAAAGTTCTATTTTGGTTTCATCTGACCACATGACATTCTCCCAATCCTCTGCTGTATCATCCATGTATCCATTTTGGTATAAACTCAACTCGTCGTGTTCGGGCTCCAGTACTCTGGAATGCCCTCCCGGTAACAGTTCGAGATGCTACCTCAGTAGAAGCATTTAAGTCTCACCTTAAAACTCATTTGTATACTCTAGCCTTTAAATAGACTCCCTTTTTAGACCAGTTGATCTGCCGTTTCTTTTCTTTTTCTTCTATGTCCCACTCTCCTTTGTGGAGGGAGTCCGGTCCGATCCGGTGGCCATGTACTGCTCGCCTGTGTATCGGCTGGGGACATCTCTGCGCTGCTGATCAGCCTCCGCTTGGGATGGTTTCCTGCTGGCTCCGCTGTGAACGGGACTCTCGCTGCTGTGTTGGATCCGCTTTGGACTGGACTCTCGCGACTGTGTTGGATCCATTATGGATTGATCTTTCACAGTATCATGTTCTCATATGTTCTCATAGTCATCAGTATCATCAGTATCACAGTATCATGTTCTCATAGTCATTATTGTCACCGATGTCCCACTGGGTGTGAGTTTTCCTTGCCCTTATGTGGGCCTACCGAGGATGTCGTAGTGGTTTGTGCAGCCCTTTGAGACACTAGTGATTTAGGGCTATATAAGTAAACATTGATTGATTGATTGATTGAAGAATACCTAGTTGCATCCCAAGAACACCACACCTACTGTGAAGCATGGGGGTGGAAACATCATGCTTTGGGGCTGTTTTTCTACTAAGGGGACAGGACGATTGATCCGTGTTAAGGAAAGAATGAATGGGGCCATGTATCGTGAGATTTTGAGCCGAAACCTCCTTCAATCAGTGAGAACCTTGAATGGTTGACCAAATACTTTTTTTCCACCATAATTTACAGATACAATCTTTAAAATGTGAATTCCTGGATTTTTTTTTTCACATTCTGTCTCTCACAGTTGAAGTGTACCTATGATGAAAATTACAGACCTCTGTCATCATTTTAAGTGGGAGAACTTGCACAATCGGTGGCTGACTAAATACTTGTTTGCCCCACTGTATGCTCATCAGTAAAGCATGTTTAATATAAACAGCGGGATTTCTAACAGTTAGGAAAGTTTGTTTCATGTTTGCCCTTCTAAAGAAACCATATTCGACCAAAAATTTGTATGCATTTTTTTGGAAAAAACTCCAGGGAGCATCTGGGTCGGAGCTAAAGAGCCGCATGCAGCTCTCGAGCCGCTGGTTGCTGACCCCCACCTTACATCATGCATGCACTGCACTTACATGAATTGTGCCACATCCTGCCGAGGGCTGTTGTCAAAAAGCTAATTTTACCGCGTATATCTGGCTGTCATCAACACACACACACACACACGCACATACATACCAGCATCTTTAGGGAGTCAGTTTGCTAAGTTTAGGAGCCGCTAAGTCTTGCTGTGAAACCCAACCCCCCCCCGCCCCCCGCCCCCCTTCCCATTGTCCCCAGGAAGCGAACACCTTGCATGTGACATTTGAAGGAATATGGTGTCAGCGACGCTGAGTTGTAGCTATCAGGGATTTTTTTTTGCGTACGCTTGGAGGCTTGTTGTGCCTGCCGTGCTAACTGAAAGTTCAACGTCAGACGCCTAAAAACCTGCGGCGAGGTGTGAGGAGGCAGAACTAAGGAAAGAACTTGGTCTCGATTCACACTTGTCGGTCGGGCTAGGTGGTGCTTGACTTGAAATGACATGGAAAATAACCAACGGTTGGTTGGCTTTGGTCTTCTGGGGGCGTGGCCTAGTGACTAAAACACTTAAATATCACATTTGATGAGAGTCAGAAAACTTATGGCCATGTGAGGGTCTTAATGCGGGAGTCAGTCTTTAGTGCCGCCCTAAGGCTCCCTGCAGCATTCTTAAAAAAGGATTGAAAATGGAAAAAGATGGGGGTTTTTAGTATGGGGCGGTATAGCTCGGTTGGTAGAGTGGCCGTGCCAGCAACTTGAGGGTTGCAGGTTCGATTCCCACTTCCGCCATCCTAGTCACTGCCGTTGTGTCCTTGGGCAAGACACTTTACCCACCTGCTCCCAGTGCCACCCACACTGGTTTAAATGTAACTTAGATATTGGGTTTCACTATGTAAAGCACTTTGAGTCACTAGAGAAAAGCGCTATATAAATATAATTCACTTCAATCAATCAATCAATGTTTATTTATATAGCCCCAAATCACAAATGTCTCAAAGGACTGCACAAATCATTACGACTACAACATCCTCGGAAGAACCCACAAAAGGGCAAGGAAAACTCACACCCAGTGGGCAGGGAGAATTCACATCCAGTGCTGACTATGAGAAACCTTGGAGAGGACCTCAGATGTGGGCAACCCCCCCCCCCCCCCCCCCCCTCTAGGGGACCGAAAGCAATGGATGTCGAGCGGGTCTAACACGATACTGTGAAACTTCAATCCATAGTGGCTCCAACACAGTCACTATGTTCTTTTTTTTTGAGGACACACATCACACAATCCTTCCTAATTGTTAGAAAGCCCACTGTTTAACAGGTTTGTGTGAATGCTTCACTGATGAACATCATTGTGTCCTACTAATTTTGGGGGTTCTTGAACACACCATAGTGTGGACTGTGACGCAACAGTTTGTTTACATGTAAAATCTTCCACTCCTTCTTTGTCTCATTTTGTCCATCAAAAGTTTTATGCTGTGCGTGAATGCACAAAGGTGCGCTTTGTTGATGTTATTGACTTGTCGGAGTGCTAATCAGGCATATTTGGTCAGTGCATGACTGCAAGCTAATCAATGCTAACATGCTATTTAGGCTAGCTGTATGTACATATTGCATCATCATGCCGCATTTGCAGGTATATTTGAGATCATTTAATATCCTTTACTTTTAACCTCTTTGTATACAATTTAGTTTTGCATGTCTCATGACACATTATCACTATGTAATATTAGCTGTCCTGGGTATGACGTTAAACTACATCCAGGCATGAGATGGGAGGTTCTGTGTGGGGTTAGTAAGTCCCAACTAACGTGTATAAAATGCACACAAAGAACCGTTTGCACCTTCTCTTGTGGTCAGCGCCATAAAGCTGAGCGGGTCCCTGGGTAAATGGGGCGCGGACAACAAACAGGACAGACTAAGTAAGGCAATTAGTCTAGGAGAAGGATCTCTGATATAAAATACCCCTTCCAACCCGCACCAAGCCAGCGTGGAAGGTGAAGGCTAATAACCAGCATGAAAAGTACGCCAAATGGCAGAAAAATGCTGAGGCTTTCGTCCAGCAGTGGACTGACAACGGCTGATGATGAATATTGTCTGTATTTCAAATAGTTGTTTGTGTGCCATGTTGTTCCAGACCACAGCAAATATTAAAAGAAGACAGCCTGCTGTTTCCTTTAACTTGGACACACACATCTATACCTTCGGCTATTAAAATGGCAGTCATTTCCAGGATTTATCTCACCTTCTGAGTAGCCTCTGATTTACTAATGGTTTCTGATGTTGTAAAAATGTGTAGAATAAATATTACATTTCAACATTTCTGTCAACGAAGATTTGCCTCAGCCTGCAACGCATAGTCATTTTGATAGTAGGCTATTATAGCTGATATAGACACTTACGTCATGTGTATGTCCAATATGTCTCTTTCAACATTTTTGGGTTGCCGAACCCTGTTTAAACGCTTGACTAATATTAATTTTATTTGTTGCATAAAAAATAATAATGTGGGAGAATTAAAAAAACAACACAGAAACCATTTTTTTAATTATTATATAAATGTGCTTTTCATCAGTGTGCAATAATTTCAAAAGTCTATTCATTAGATATCATCAGTGTTTTAATGTGTGTATCATTATAATTTTTTTTATGGCTTGTGTTATTTTGAAAAACATGTTCCGAGTTTTACTGCAAAAACTGAAATCTAAGTAAGATTAAATATCTCAAATGAGAGTGATATTTGCTTATTTTCTGTCTAATAAGATAATTCTTCTCATTAAGCAGATTTTATGTTAGTCTTTTACTTGTTTTAAGAGTTTTGGTCCTAAATGATTGGTTGCTGAGATTTTATGACCTATATTGAGTAAAAAATGCTTAAAACTAGAATAACAACTGATGCAAAACTGTCATTAACACTCACAAGTATAAAACTATTTTTTTAAAGTAATAATTTTTTACTTCAAGCATGAAAAAAGAAATGATGCCAAGCATTTATCATTATGTCAAGACAGCATTTACTTAATTTAAGAATATTTTTCAACATATTGAGCTAAGAGGTCTATTTTTTTTTCCTACCGAGAAAAGTGTACTTGTTATTAGTGAGAATATACTTATTTTAAGCTATTTTTGGGTTCATTGAGGTCAGCTGATTTTACTTGTTTTGGAAAGCCTTGACAAGCCGAATTTTGTTGTATTGGCAAATCATTTTGCTTGGTTCAAATGAAATACCCCTATTTTTTTTTTTTTCTTGTTTTTGAACACTGACTTTTTGCAGTGTGGGTATAGTAGCCAAACTTGTATTCTAAAGTAAGCGTACCGTTACCGTAGAGCAGTGATTCTCAAACGAGATAACCGCAAGATAGTGTTGGCTCCATCTAGTGGTACGCCAATGAATCACCCAATTAAATATTCAAAAAGTGTTACTGCTCAAAGTGTGTAATGTTACAGTGGCCAGAACTATTTAATATATGTTTTTTAAGAATACTTAGGCCTACGACGCTACAGTATTCGATTCAATCAATCAATCAATCAATCAATGTTTATTTATATAGCCCCAAATCACAAATGTCTCAAAGGACTGCACAAATCATTACGACTACAACATCCTCGGAAGAACCCACAAAAGGGCAAGGAAAACTCACACCCAGTGGGCAGGGAGAATTCACATCCAGTGGGACGCCAGTGACAATGCTGACTATGAGAAACCTTGGAGAGGACCTCAGATGTGGGCAACCCCCCCCCTCTAGGGGACCGAAAGCAATGGATGTCGAGCGGGTCTAACATGATACTGTGAAAGTTCAATCCATAGTGGCTCCAAGACAGCAGTGAGAATCCCGTCCACAGGAAACCATCTCAAGCGGATCAGCAGCGTAGAGATGTCCCCAACCGATACAGGCGAGCGGTCCATCCTGGGTCCCGACGAGCGGTCCATCCTGGGTCTCGACTCTGGACAGTCAGCACTCCATCCATGGTCATCGGACCGGACCCCCTCCACAAGGGAGGGGGGGACATAGGAGAAAGAAAAGAAGCGGCAGATCAACTGGTCTAAAAAGGAGGTCTATTTAAAGGCTAGAGTATACAGATGAGTTTTAAGATGAGACTTAAATGCTTCTACTGAGGTAGCATCTCGAACTGTTACCGGGAGGGCATTCCAGAGTACTGGAGCCCGAACGGAAAACGCTCTGTAGCCCGCAGACTTTTTTTGAGCTCTAGGAATCACTAATAAGCCGGAGTCTTTTGAACGCAGATTTCTTGATTCAAGAAGTTCCTTCATTCCGCACTCCATCCAGCTGTATAATCACTCGCCATATAGCTATAGATGATATCTGTCTTAAACCTGACACCTTCTATGTTAGCTACCTCTCTTTGTTTATAATGACTATTTTCTGCTAGATCTACTCTCTAATTTATACTGCAGCTGTCACATATACTGTAATATTGTACATGGTGTCACGATCCGCCTCCCGGATCCGACATAGTTTTTGTTCTTGAGTCCTTTTGTGTGTTTTGATTATTTTTGGAGTTCTTCCGATCCCTTAGTTTGAGCACTTCCTGTTTCATCTGGTCTCCATGGTTACCTCATTTGTTCCACCTGGTTCAATCCCTACCTAGTGCCAACCTCGTCACGTCCGCTGTGTCCTGAGCAAGACACTTCACCCTTGCTCCTGATGGGTGCTGGTTAGCGCCTTGCATGGCAGCTCCCTCCATCAGTGTGTGAATGTGTGTGTGAATGTGGAAGTAGTGTCAAAGCGCTTTGAGTACCTTGAAGGTAGAAAAGCGCTATACAAGTACAACCCATTTATCACGGTGTTAGCTTTCACTGTTATGCTGATGACACCCAACTCTACATGCCCCTAAAGCTGACCAACACGCCGGATTGTAGTCAGCTGGAGGCGTGTCTTAATGAAATTAAACAATGGATGTCCGCTAACTTTTTGCAACTCAACGCCAAAAAAACGGAAATGCTGATTATCGGTCCTGCTAGACACCGAACTCTATTTAATAATACAACTCTAACATTTGACAACCAAACAATTAAACAAGGCGACACGGTAAAGAATCTGGGTATTATCTTCGACCCAACTCTCTCCTTTGAGGCACACATTAAAAGCGTTACTAAAACGGCCTTCTTTCATCTCCGTAATATCGCTAAAATTCGCTCCATTCTGTCCACTAAAGACGCTGAGATCATTATCCATGCGTTTGTTACGTCTCGCCTCGACTACTGTAACGTATTATTTTCGGGTCTCCCCATGTCTAGCATTAAAAGATTACAGTTGGTACAAAATGCGGCTGCTAGACTTTTGACAAGAACAAGAAAGTTTGATCATATTACGCCTGTACTGGCTCACCTGCACTGGCTTCCTGTGCACTTAAGATGTGACTTTAAGGTTTTACTACTTACGTATAAAATACTACACGGTCTAGCTCCATCCTATCTTGCCGATTGTATTGTACCATATGTCCCGGCAAGAAATCTGCGTTCAAAGGACTCCGGCTTGTTAGTGATTCCCAAAGCCCAAAAAAAGTCTGCGGGCTATAGAGCGTTTTCCGTTCGGGCTCCAGTACTCTGGAATGCCCTCCCGGTAACAGTTCGAGATGCCACCTCAGTAGAAGCATTTAAGTCTCACCTTAAAACTCATTTGTATACTCTAGCCTTTAAATAGACTCCCTTTTTAGACCAGTTGATCTGCCGTTTCTTTTCTTTTTCTTCTATGTCCCACTCTCCCTTGTGGAGGGGGTCCGGTCCGATCCGGTGGCCATGTACTGCTCGCCTGTGTATCGGCTGGGGACATCTCTGCGCTGCTGATCCGCCTCCGCTTGGGATGGTTTCCTGCTGGCGCCGCTGTGAACGGGACTCTCGCTGCTGTGTTGGATCCGCTTTGGACTGGACTCTCACGACTGTGCTGGATCCATTGTGGATTGAACTTTCACAGTATCATGTTAGACCCGCTCGACATCCATTGCTTTCCTCCTCTCTAAGGTTCTCATAGTCATTATTGTCACCGACGTCCCACTGGGTCATCATTGTCACCGATGTCCCACTGGGTGTGAGTTTTCCTTGCCCTTATGTAGGCCTACCGAGGATGTCGTGGTGGTTTGTGCAGCCCTTTGAGACACTAGTGATTTAGGGCTATATAAGTAAACATTGATTGATTGATTGATTTATAAGTGTGTGCACGTGTGCTATCTAAACATATTGGCTTTTCAGTATCGGTTGCCATGGTATTTTGAATACCTTTTCCAGGAATGTCTTTCTCCAGTCTTCCAATTGGCTACTCCCAAAATATTTTTGTGATAGTAAAAAATATATTTGACTATCAACCATATACAGATATTATACTTGATATTGTTACTGTCTTTATTGGTATAGATCAGGGTTTACCAACCTTTTTGAAACCAAGAGCTACTTCTAGGGTACTGATTTATGCAAAGAGCTACCAGTTTGATACAGACTTAAATAAATTGCCAAAAATAGCCAATTTGTTCAATTTACCTTTAATAAATAAATCTATATATATTAAAAAAAATAGGTATTTCTGTCTATCATTCTGTGGAACATTTTTTTATCCTTTTACGGAAGGTTTTTTGTCGAGAATAAATGATGAAAAAACACTTAATTGAACGGTTTAGAAGAGGAGAAAACACGGAAAAAATGAAAATCAAATTTTGAAACATAGTTTATCTTCAATTTCGACTCTTTAAAATTCAAAATTCAACCGAAAAAAATGAAGAGAAAAACTAGCTAATTTGAATCTTTTTTTGAAAAAAATAAAAAAAGAATTTATGGAACATTAGTAATTTTTCCTGGTTAAGATTCATTTTAGAATTTTGATGACAAGTTTTAAATAGGTTAAAATCTAATCTGCACTTTGTTAGAATATATAACAAATTGGACCAAGTTATATTTCTAACAAAGACAAATCATTATTTCTTCTAGATTTTCCAGAGCAAAAATTTTTAAAGAAATTCAAAAGACTTTGAAATAAGATTTAAATTTGATTTTAAAGATTTCCTAGATTTGCCAGAATGTTTTTTTGGGAATTTTAATCATAATAAGTTTGAAGAAATATTTCACAAATATTCTTTGTCGAAAAACAGAAGCTTGAATGAAGAATTCAATTAAAATGCATTTATTATTCTTTACAATAAAAAAAATACTTGAAAATGGATTTAAATTGTCAGGAAAGAAGAGGAAGGAATTTAAAAAGTAAAAAGGTATATGTGTTTAAAAATCCTAAAATCATTTTTAAGGTTGTATTTTTTAATGGATTAGATTTATATCGCGCTTTTCTATTGTTAGATACTCAAAGCGCTCACAGAGAAGTTGGAACCCATCATTCATTCACACCTGGTGGTGGTAAGCTACATCAGTAGCCACAGCTGCCCTGGGGTAGACTACGGCCCCTCCGACCACCACCAATCATTCATTCATCATTCATTCACCAGTGTGAGCGGCACCGGGGGCAAAGGGTGAAGTGTCCTGCCCAAGGGCACAACGGCAGCGACTTTGATGTCCATAGGTGGGAAGCGAACCTGCAACCCTCAGGTTTCTGGCACGGCCGCTCTACCCACTACGCCATACCGCCCCTTTTTTCTCTAAAATTGTCTTTCCGAAAGTTTTAAGAAGCAAAGTAAAAAAATAAATTCATTTATTCAAACAAGACCCAGTCTTTAAAATATTTTCTTGGATTTTCAAATTCTCTTTGAGTTTTGTCTCTCTTAGATGTCGAGCAAAGCGAGACCAGCTTGCTGGTAAATAAATACAATTTTAAAAATAGAGGCAGCTCACTGGTAAGTGCTGCTATTTGAGCTATTTTTAGAACAGGCCATGTCTTTAGACATGCACCTGGGGATAGGTTGATTGGCAACACTAAATTGTCCCTAGTGTGTGAATGTGAGTGTGAATGTTGTCTGTCTATCTGTGTTGGCCCTGCGATGAGGTAGCGACTTGTCCAGGGTGTACCCTGCCTTCCGCCCGATTGTAGCTGAGATAGGCGCCAGCGCCCCCCGCGACCCCGAAAGGGAATAAGCGGTAGAAAATGGATGAAAAAAAATGGATAGAACAGGCCAGCGGGTACTCATCTGGTCCTTACGGGCGACCTGGTGCCCGCGGGCACCGCGTTGGTGACCCCTGGTATAGATCTACCCACCTCTGTTTAAATTCAAGAGCCCTCCCAGAAGCCACAAGACATTAAAACAACATTGAGAACTTGTTGAGCACCTCAAACCTAACGTTGAAACATCCTTTTTGACACCTGTGACGGGTTTCCAGCCGTCCTCGTGTGAGGTGCAGTGCCGATCGATGCAAGACGCATGATAGCAGGTTTGACTTTGATTTATTATTTCAATAACCATGTCTTGACAGCCGGGCGCGCCAATTTCTAGCTCGCCGGCTCTTTCTGCACGTCGCGGCGCACCTTTCGGTGGCCGGTGGCTGCGTCTGCTGCGGGGGCTCATCAATCAATCAATCAATGTTTACTTATATAGCCCTAAATCACTAGTGTCTCAAAGGGCTGCACAAACCACTACGACATCCTCGGTAGGCCCACATAAGGGCAAGGAAAACTCACACCCAGTGGGACACCGGTGACGATAATGACCCAGTGGGACGTCGGTGACAATGATGACTATGAGAACATGTTACTGTGATACTGATGATACTGATGACTATGAGAACATATGAGAACATGATACTGTGAAAGATCAATCCATAATGGATCCAACACAGTCGCGAGAGTCCAGTCCAAAGCGGATCCAACACAGCAGCGAGAGTCCCGTTCACAGCGGAGCCAGCAGGAAACCATCCCAAGCGGAGGCTGATCAGCAGCGCAGAGATGTCCCCAGCCGATACACAGGCGAGCAGTACATGGCCACCGGATCGGACCGGACTCCCTCCACAAAGGAGAGTGGGACATAGAAGAAAAAGAAAAGAAACGGCAGATCAACTGGTCTAAAAAGGGAGTCTATTTAAAGGCTAGAGTATACAAATGAGTTTTAAGGTGAGACTTAGATGCTTCTACTGAGGTAGCATCTCGAACTGTTACCGGGAGGGCATTCCAGAGTACTGGAGCCCGAAATGAAAATGCTCTATAGCCCGCAGACTTTTTTTGGGCTTTGGGGATCACTAATAAGCCGGAGTCCTTTGAACGCAGATTTCTTGCCGGGACATATGGTACAATACAATCGGCAAGATAGGATGGAGCTAGACCGTGTAGTATTTTATACGTAAGTAGTAAAACCTTAAAGTCACATCTTAAGTGCACAGGAAGCCAGTGCAGGTGAGCCAGTACAGGCGTAATGTGATCAAACTTTCTTGTTCTTGTCAAAAGTCTAGCAGCCGCATTTTGTACCAACTGTAATCTTTTAATGCTAGACATGGGGAGACCCGAAAATAAATCTCGCTCTGGGTCGATCTCATCGCTGTCGTGGTCGCTGTTGTCCGTTGTTCCTTCTCCTACTTCTGCCACGATTGCTCCTCCCTCTCCCCTTTTATGCTGCAGCAGAAGATGCAGGGATTGAGCACAGGTGTGTTATGTACGCACCTGACCCTGATGGCTGTAGTGTCGCTCCAGCCGTGCCCCGCCTCTCCGCTCTGCTGCATGCTCCGCCTTCAGGCCGCCATCTTGGGCAGGACCATCGTTTGCCCTGGCTCGCTGTCGGCTGGTCGGCTCCGCCTCTCCACAACACCGTTTATGCAATGTCAGGTTCTTAGGTCTTTTCCCAACTTTTTGTCTCAATTTACAAATACAACTATTTTGCAACGTCGTTCCAAAGTCCAAATGTCTTGTGCCTGCTGGGCTGGCTTTGCGTTTACCTGGGCCTCTTGAATCCTGCGACTTTGAATAGTGTAGCATAAGTAGCAATTCCTTGTCCTCCAATGTTAATGGTACTTGGAGGAAAGAGGAGAGGATTAGTGACTTAGAAGCGGATTTGCACTGGGAAAGCACCGAATGCTAAAGATGAGCAAAATACGTAAATATTACATGTTGTTGGGAATGTGCCTGTTATTAAATGACATATACTTACAGCGTGTATATACAGCAAAAAGGGGATTTATGCGGCCCAATTCTTCGCGGTTTACCTGACGCATGAAACGTGACAAATTGCGAGTTGCACTATCCACTTTAGCCACCAGATGGCAGAGAGTTGAATATCTTAACATGGTGTGACCGACTCTCAACGTCCGGATTCCATGGACCACCAAAGATAGACATTACGTCGAGCAATTTGTGACTTTTGTTTTATTATTTCAATAAAACCTTTCAAATCTCGCTTTTCAGCCGGCCGCTTCTGCGTCTTCCTCCGGCTCTCTTCTTCTTCCGCGCTCGCTCCACATCCGCTTCTCCCTGGCTTCGTCACTGGTCTCCGCGTCTCTCTCCCACGTTTCCGGCTGTCGTACTTTTACAGAGTGCGCAAGGATTATTTAATTGTGTCGCTTCCGGCGCGCCCTGCTTCGTCGCTGGCTCGCCGTCCACGCTTCCTTACCGCCATCTTGGGCCGGGCTCCGGCGTGCCCTGCCTTGCTGTCGTACTGCCGGCCGTGCCTCTCCACACATGGGTTTTGTGGCAATTAAAACTTTGTCGTTTGCTTGGTAGAGTGGTGCTTTCCATCCTTTTCAGCAGACCGCATTGCAAAATAGTGCGAGATCCGCCCAGGAATGGGGTCCATATGAATCCCTTCCCTACTGTAAAATCTTGACGGCGGTGTTTGTATGTTTTTTAGAGCGCCTTATAGGTGGAATAGTTCGACTCCTACGTACTCCATTGTTAGCTGATTTGTATTTTTGTTTATCAACGAGCTGGAATGCATAAAAAAACACATAACGTGTTCTTGTCTTACATAAGGATTGTGAATGATAAACAAAACCCCTTTGGCCCAAAAGTGCAGTTTCCCTTTAAGAGCATAAAGTGGCCACAGCGTCTCCCAAAAGCCGAGGACACTTAAAAGCGTGGGCGGGAACCAGACACACTGTGCCCAGCGAATCATCCTGCCAGGCTTTTAGTCATCTAATTAATTGCTCGGCTGATGACAGAAAACAATTCTAGCGTATAATCACCAATCAATTAGTGTTTACTACAAAGTCGGAAGGAGGCCGCCAAATACCGCGCCTTAAATTACACTTTGCAACATTCAGGGCGTGTGCGGCTGTCGATCAATTCCTCGCCGCCCGGTCCTGCAGCTGTTGCCATGGAAACTGTCCACTTATTTCCCACGATCAATCCCGGCAATTACTCGTATCACAATACTGCTATTTTCTCCGCTCCAACTAGGTTTGCACCGCCGGAGATTACGTCATCAAAGTGAGAGCTACTGGTTTATTTGCCATTACGGTCAAATATGGAGGCTAAGCCAAGTGGCGGTTTTAAAAAAGGCAGTCCAATGTGTAGATTGGTAATACGCTTTTACCTTTTCACCGAACGGGGCGAAATAAAAGATTTAGAAAAAAAAAAAAAAGTGACACGTTCTGTTCATCCGCAGGCAAACATGGCAGAGCGTCGGTGCGGAGCATCAATAACAAATGGATCAAGCGACACAACAGCGACTGTTTACTCGCGGCCGAGTCATGTTTGTCCAACGTGTCCCGTCCTTCACCGCACCCACTTATGAATTTCCACGCCTCATGTCTACCAAAAGGGCCTTGGGAGAGCGTAGAGCAGAGGTCACCAACCTTTTTGAAGCCAAGAACAATTTCTTGGGTACTGATAAATGCGAAGGGCTACCAGTTTGATACACACTTAAATAAATTGCCAGAAATAACCAATTTGCTCAATTTGTCTTTAATAAATAAATCTATATATATAAAAAATGGGTATTTCTGTCGGGATTCACGGTGGCAGAGGGGTTAGTGCGTCTGCCTCACAATACAAAGGTCCTGCAGTCCTGGGTTCAAATCCAGGCTCGGGATCTTTCTGTGTGGAGTTTGCATGTTCTCCCCGTGAATGCGTGGGTTCCCTCCGGGTACTCCGGCTTCCTCCCACTTCCAAAGACATGCACCTGGGGATAGGTTGATTGGCAACACTAAATTGGCCCTAGTGTGTGAATGTGAGTGTGAATGTTGTCTGTCTATCTGTGTTGGCCCTGCGATGAGGTGGCGACTTGTCCAGTGTGTACCCCGCCTTCCGCCCGATTGTAGCTGAAATAGGCGCCAGCGCCCCCCGCGACCCCGAAAGGGAATAAGCGGTAGAAAATGGATGGATGGAGGGTATTTCTGTCCGTCATTCCGTCGTACATTTTTTTTTTTCTTTTTACGGGAGGTTTTTTGTAGAGAATAAATGATGAAAAAAACACTTAATTGAACGGTTTAAAAGAGGAGAAAACACGAAAAAATTAAAATTACATTTTGAAACATAGTGTATCTTCAATTTCGACTCTTTAAAATTCAGAATTCTACCGAAAAAAATGAAGAGAAAAACTAGCTCATTGGAATCTTTTTGAAAAAATTAAATAAAGAATTCATGGAACGTCATTAGTAATTTTTTCCGATTAAGATTAATTTTAAAATTTTGATGACATGTTTTAAATAGGTTAAAATCAAATCTGCACTTTGTTAGAATATATAACAAATTGGACCAAGCTATACAAAGACAAATCATTATTTCTTCTAGATTTTCCAGAACAAAAATTTTAAAAGAAATTCAAAAGACTTTGAAATAAGATTTAAATTTGATTCAACAGATTTTCTAGATTTGCCAGAATAATTTTTTTTAAATTATAATCATAATAAAGTTTGGGGCGGCATAGTTCGGTTGGTAGAGTGGCCGTGCCAGCAACTTGAGGGTTGCATGTTCGATTCCCGCTTCCGCCATCCTAGTCACTGCCGTTGTGTCCTTGGGCAAGACGCTTTACCCACCTGCTCCCAGTGCCACCCACACTGGTTTAAATGTAACTTAGATATTGGGTTTCACTATGTAAAGCACTTTGAGTCACTAGAGAAAAGCGCTATATAAATATAATTCACAATTCACAATAAGTTTGAAGAAATATTTCACAAATATTCTTCGTTGAAAAAACGGAAGCTGAAATGAAGAATTAAATTAAAAAATATTTATTATTCTTTACAATGAAAAAAAAATACTTGAACATTGATTTAAATTGTCAGGAAAGAAGAGGAAGGAAATTAAAAGGTAAAAATGTATATGTGTTTAAAAATCCTAAAATAATTTTTAAGGTTGTATTTTTTCTCGAAAATTGTCTTTCTGAAAGTTATAAGAAGCAAAGTAAAAAAATTAATGAATTTATTTAAACAAGTGAAAACCAAGTCTTTGAAATATTTTCTTGGATTTTCAAAATTTATTTGAGTTTTGTCTCTCTTAGAATTAAAAATGTGGAGCACATCGAGACCAACTTGCTTGTAAATAAATACAATTTAAAAAATGGATTCAGCTCACTGGTAAGTGCTGCTATTTGAGCTATTTTTAGAACAACCCAGCGGGCGACTCATCTGGTCCTTACGGGCTACCTGGTGCCCGCGGGCACCGCGTTGGTGACCCCTGGCTTAGAGGGATCATCACCTGGACAAAGTGCGCCTTATTCGCCGGCTGAGACTCAGGATCGTGCCGCATTAGCGCCGAGCCTTCACAAAGGCCTATTGAAAAGGCATCCAGTGACGACGGTGGCGTATAACAAGAAGCTCACTTTGTTATTTGCCAAGGTAGCTGCGTCTTTTCATCAAGCGAGAGACGCGGCGTGCTCTCCAGAGAGCGAGGAATAATCCGCTGCTCTGTCTTTATTAGGGAGATGGCTTTCATTCTCTGGTTGAATGCTGGCCGTGATTGCTGCTTGAATAAGTGCAACAGGCTTGATTTGCTTCCCCGCGTTCGGGCTTACAAAAGGAGAGCATCGAGTTTGGGAGACGTGTGGCCCCTTTCTAGGGGTCATTTGAAAGCATCACTTCAGTTTCCATGGTGGCAGTCAAATTGACACGGACCAGCAGCATTGATCTCTGCTGGCATTGATGGTGCAAGTCACACAATTCAATATAAATATGGCCGGGTATCAACAGGACCCGTGACACTATATGCCAGGGGTGTCCAAACTGCAGCCTGCTGGCCGAGTGCGGCCTGCAGACGTGTTCATATTTGTCATGTCTTGGTAAACATGTTCTGTTCGGTTCCTGTTTTTTCACTCCCTGCTTTGTATCCGTGACAAACCATTATTTTTCACTCGTCATGTCACGCACCTCATTCATTTGGACTCATGCACCTGTTGTTAATCACCACTGCACTATTTAAGCCTGTAGTTGCCAGGCAGTCAGCCTGGCGACATCACCCTCTACACACCCTTGTTATTCATGATGATGATCCATGCTGCTCTTTTTCATGCTCTTTTCTAGTTCCAAGTAAGTATTCTTGATTCATGCCATATTTTGCAAGTTTTTTGTCCATAGTGGCATGATCCATTACCCGGGTCATGGCATGATTCATGTATGGTAATGTTTCTGTTTTAGTCTGTATTCTGGTTGCACCCTCTTTCCCCGTTTTCTGTTGGTTTTCTGCCCCTCACGCCTGCGGGCAGAGGGGCCACACCTGTTCCAAGGCTGGGTCCCACGCCAGTACCTGCTCCAAATCTGGAGCCCACACCAGCATCTGCTCCAAGGCTGGAGCCCACACCAGCACCTGCTCCAAGGCTGGAGCCCACATCGTCTCCTGCTTCCACGGCGACGACGGCTCCACCTCAGGCTTCCACGCCTGCCTCGCCCTTGACGTGCCCACCTCCTCGTTTCCGGCGGGCCGCACCACGGCGCCGCCCACCTCCTCGTGTCCGGTGGTCCTCACCCCGGCACCGCCCATCTCCTCGTTTCCGGCGGTCCTCACCACGGCACCGCCCACCTCGTGTACGGCGGGCCGCACCACGCCGCCGCCCACCTCCTCGTGTCCGGCGGGCCGCACCATGCCGGTGCCCACCTCGTCCCTGGACTATTCATGGGGCCTTTGGCGCCAACAGCGGCAATGCCCAGGACTTGGGTGCAGTACTCAAAGACTGCTGAGGTTCTGGCGCCAGTCTCGTCCGCCTCTACTCGCCGCCGCCACCTGTCTTGTCCCCGGTGGCTTCGGGGACACATGGCCAAGTCCTCCCTCCACTCTCCCTTGACTTTGGACTTATACCGTTATTTTTGGGGGGGGGGGGTGGGCATTTCTAGTTTGGAACGTCTGGTATCGGTCCCTTAAGGATTTCGGCAGCAGAGGATGTGAGGGAGGGCCGGAGACGGGCAATGTTTCTGAGGTGGAAGAATGCAGTTTTGGTGATGTGGTTTACGTGGGGGAGGAATGAGAGGATAGGGTCGAAAATTACACCTAGATTGCGGATGTGGGTGGAGGTAGTGCCGTCGATGTTTAATGAAAAGTCCTGAGTGGAGCGAGTGAGGAAGTCGGGGCCAAAGATGATTATTTCAGATTTGTTAGAGCGATGACGTCAGCACCCCACAAAAGTTACAGCGATTGTTACAACGATGATGTCAGCACCCCACAAAAGTTACAGCGATTGTTACAGCGATGACGTCAGCACCCCACAAAAGTTACAGCGATTGTTACAGCGATGACGTCAGCACCCCACAAAAGTTACAGCGATTCTTACAGCGATGACGTCAGCACCCCACCAAAGTTACAGCGATTGTTACAGCGATGACGTCAGCACCCCACAAAGGTTACAGCGATTGTTACAGCGATGACGTCAGCACCCCACAAAAGTTACAGCGATTGTTACAGCGATGACGTCAGCACCCCACCAAAGTTACAGCGATTGTTACAGCGATGACGTCAGCACCCCACAAAAGTTACAGCGATTGTTACAACGATGATGTCAGCACCACACAAAAGTTAGAGCAATTGTTACAACGATGATGTCAGCACCCCACAAAATTTACAGCCATTGTTACAACGATGATGTCAGCACCCCACAAAAGTTACAGCGATTGTTACAGCGATGACGTCAGCACCCCACAAAAGTTACAGCGATTGTTACAACGATGATGTCAGCACCACACAAAAGTTACAGCGATTGTTACAACGATGATGTCAGCACCCCACAAAAGTTACAGCGATTGTTACAGCGATGACGTCAGCACCCCACAAAGGTTACAGCGATTGTTACAGCGATGACGTCAGCGCCCCACAAAAGTTACAGCGATTGTTACAGCGATGACGTCAGCACCCCACAAAAGTTACAGTGATTGTTACAGCGATGATGTCCGCACACACAAAAGTTACAGCGATTGTTACAACGATGATGTCAGCACCCCACAAAAGTTACAGCGATTGTTACAACGATGATGTCAGCACCACACAAAAGTTACAGCGATTGTTACAACGATGATGTCAGCACCACACAAAAGTTACAGCGATTGTTACAACGATGATGTCAGCACCCCACAAAAGTTAACAGCGATTGTTACAGCAATGACGTCAGCACCCCACCAAAGTTACAGCGATTGTTACAGCGATGACGTCAGCACCCCACAAAGGTTACAGCGATTGTTACAGCGATGACGTCAGCACCCCACAAAAGTTACAGCGATTGTTACAGCGATGACGTCAGCACCCCACAAAAGTTACAGCGATGACGTCAGCACCCCACAAAAGTTACAGCGATTGTTACAACGATGACGTCAGCACCACACAAAAGTTACAGTGATTGTTACAACGATGATGTCAGCACCCCACAAAAGTTACAGCAATTGTTACGATGATGTCAGCACCCCACAAAAGTTACAGCGATTGTTACAACGATGATGTCAGCACCACACAAAAGTTACAGCGATTGTTACAACGATGATGTCAGCACCACACAAAAGTTACAGCGATTGTTACAACGATGATGTCAGCACCCCACAAAAGTTAACAGCGATTGTTACAGCAATGACGTCAGCACCCCACCAAAGTTACAGCGATTGTTACAGCGATGACGTCAGCACCCCACAAAGGTTACAGCGATTGTTACAGCGATGACGTCAGCACCCCACAAAAGTTACAGCGATTGTTACAGCGATGACGTCAGCACCCCACAAAAGTTACAGCGATGACGTCAGCACCCCACAAAAGTTACAGCGATTGTTACAACGATGACGTCAGCACCACACAAAAGTTACAGCGATTGTTACAACGATGATGTCAGCACCCCACAAAAGTTAACAGCGATTGTTACAGCGATGATGTCAGCACCACACCAAAGTTACAGCGATTGTTACAGCGATGATGTCAGCACCCCACAAAGGTTACAGCGATTGTTACAGCGATGACGTCAGCACCCCACAAAAGTTACAGCGATTGTTACAGTGATGACATCAGCACCCCACAAAAGTTACAGCGATGACGTCAGCACCCCACAAAAGTTACAGCGATTGTTACAACGATGACGTCACTACCACACAAAAGTTACAGCGATTGTTACAACGATGATGTCAGCACCCCACAAAAGTTACAGCGATTGTTACGATGATGTCAGCACCCCACAAAAGTTACAGCGATTGTTACAACGATGATGTCAGCACCCCACCAAAGTTACAGCGATTGTTACAGCGATGACGTCAGCACCCCACAAAAGTTATAGCGATTGTTAGAGCGATGATGTCAGCACCCCACAAAAGTTACAGCGATTGTTACAACGATGACGTCAGCACCCCACAAAAGTTACAGCGATTGTTACAACGATGATGTCAGCACCCCACAAAAGTTACAGCGATTGTTACGATGACGTCAGCCCCCCACCAAAGTTACAGCGATTGTTACAGCGATGACGTCAGCACCCCACAAAAGTTACAGCGATTGTTACAACGATGATGTCAGCACCCCACAAAAGTTACAGCGATTGTTACAGCGATGACGTCAGCTCCCCACAAAAGTTACAGCGATGACGTCAGCACCCCACAAAAGTTACAGCGATGACGTCAGCACCCCACAAAAGCACACTGCGAAGGATCACAGTTACTGACTTCCCTTCTTGTTACAGCGATGACGTCAGCACCCCACAAAAGTTACAGCGATTGTTACAGCGATGACGTCAGCACCCCACAAAAGTTACAGCGATTGTTACAGCGATGACGTCAGCACCCCACAAAAGTTACAGCGATGACGTCAGCACCCCACAAAAGCACACTGCGATTGTTATAGCGATGACGTCAGCACCCCACAAAAGTTACAGCGATGACGTCAGCACCCCACAAAAGTTATAGCGATGACGTCAGCACCCCACAAAGGTTACAGTGATTGTTACAGCGATGACGCCAGCACCCCACAAAAGTTACAGCGATGACGTCAGCACCCCACAAAAGTTACAGCGATGACGTCAGCACCCCACAAAGGTTACAGTGATTGTTACAGCGATGACGCCAGCACCCCACAAAAGTTACAGCGATGACGTCAGCACCCCACAAAAGTTACAGCGATGACGTCAGCACCCCACAAAAGTTACAGCGATGACGTCAGCACCCCACAAAAGCACACTGCGAAGGATCACAGTTACTGACTTCCCTTCTTGTTACAGCGATTGTTACAGCGATTACGTCAGCACCCCACAAAAGTTACAGCGATTGTTATAGCGATGACGTCAGCACCCCACAAAAGTTACAGCGATGACGTCAGCACCCCACAAAAGTTACAGCGATGACGTCAGCACCCCACAAAAGTTACAGCGATGACGTCAGCACCCCACAAAAGTTACAGCGATGACGTCAGCACCCCACAAAAGTTACAGCGATGACGTCAGCACCCCACAAAAGTTACAGCGATGACGTCAGCACCCCACAAAAGCACACTGCGAAGGATCACAGTTACTGACTTCCCTTCTTGTTACAGCGATTACGTCAGCACCCCACAAAAGTTACAGCGATTGTTATAGCGATGACGTCAGCACCCCACAAAAGTTACAGCGATGACGTCAGCACCCCACAAAAGTTACAGCGATGACGTCAGCACCCCACAAAAGTTACAGCGATGACGTCAGCACCCCACAAAGGTTACAGTGATTGTTACAGCGATGACGCCAGCACCCCACAAAAGTTACAGCGATGACGTCAGCACCCCACAAAAGTTACAGCGATGACGTCAGCACCCCACAAAAGTTACAGCGATGACGTCAGCACCCCACAAAAGCACACTGCGAAGGATCACAGTTACTGACTTCCCTTCTTGTTACAGCGATTGTTACAGCGATTACGTCAGCACCCCACAAAAGTTACAGCGATTGTTATAGCGATGACGTCAGCACCCCACAAAAGTTACAGCGATGACGTCAGCACCCCACAAAAGTTACAGCGATGACGTCAGCACCCCACAAAAGTTACAGCGATGACGTCAGCACCCCACAAAAGTTACAGCGATGACGTCAGCACCCCACAAAAGTTACAGCGATGACGTCAGCACCCCACAAAAGTTACAGCGATGACGTCAGCACCCCACAAAAGCACACTGCGAAGGATCACAGTTACTGACTTCCCTTCTTGTTACAGCGATTACGTCAGCACCCCACAAAAGTTACAGCGATTGTTATAGCGATGACGTCAGCACCCCACAAAAGTTACAGCGATGACGTCAGCACCCCACAAAAGTTACAGCGATGACGTCAGCACCCCACAAAAGTTACAGCGATGACGTCAGCACCCCACAAAAGTTACAGCGATGACGTCAGCACCCCACAAAAGTTACAGCGATGACGTCAGCACCCCACAAAAGTTACAGCGATGACGTCAGCACCCCACAAAAGTTACAGCGATGACGTCAGCACCCCACAAAAGCACACTGCGAAGGATCACAGCTACTGACTTCCCTTCTTTATCCACATATCATATTTTAGTGTCGTGCGAGAATACATATGTTTAGATGTCGTTTCTCCCCGAGGTCCTATTCGTCCCGCTCATATCCAGGCAGGCATATCTTTATTTCCTCATACACACAAATGCACCCAGGTGAGGTCACCCCGTGATGAATACCCTGGCGGCCTGTGAAGTGACATCATGCCAGGAAAGGCCCCGCCATGTATTGATTCTTGCGACCGATTCCCCTTTCTAGCTGGCAAGCGTCATGGCGACATGTAAAGACGCATGCGGCGTGCAGATTACCGGAAATAGATCAACCTTCTTTTGTCTCCTTTAGTTTTTTTTCAATCGTAAATAAAATGGCTTCCGGCGACTTTGATGGGGATTGCGTGGAATGAAAATGGAGCGGCAGACGTCTGCATGGTCAACAATGGACGAGACGCATTTGACCTAAGCTGCCTTTGATTTGGATCCTGCACCGGTGAAGGGAAGGAGCCGGTTGTCAGCAAAAAGTGTCGGTCATTATATTTCCTCGCCAACAGCAGCTGCCAGAGCGCCGAGCAGACTCCCCTGTCCTCTCCGTGTTTACGCCTCGCCTTTGACAAGCTGGCCTGCTCTTTACGACAAGAGCTGAAGTGCGTGTGGTAAAAATAGAGGCACATCGAGGACGGGTTTTCTTGTTTTTGTCCTTCACACCGTCGAGTATGGTCATCGTCATTCTGCTCTGTGGATGGTTAGTTTACGATCGGAAAGAAATGTTTCGTCTTTTGTTGTCATGCGGGTTGTTGTAGTTGTCAAAAGGTCCGGATGCTTTCACCAAGAGTGAGTGGGCGGTGTTGGCTTCACACGTGTCATCTGTCAACACGCAGGCACGCAAGGCCAGAAGTGGTGCAACTGTGTACAATTATTTCGTTAGCAAAGGCATATCTTTATTTTTAATTAACCATTGTAGAAGAGCCATGAATTGATTAACGTGGACCCCGACTTAAAGGCCTACTGAAACCCACTACTACCGACCACGCAGTCTGATAGTTTATATATCAATGATGACGGAATGATGACGCGTGTTTGTGACGTTATTGGTTGGAGGGGACATCTCCCATCCAAAGGCAAAACCTAGTAACTCACTTGTAGCTGATTTTGAGGAAACAAAGTAAAACCAATCCATCTTGATGCTGTCGTACAAAGATCCACAAAGTCATCAAACGTATAGATGTTTTCTTGAGCTTTCATTTTCATTTTCGGCTTGTTAGTGATTCCCAAAGCCCAAAAAAAGTCTGCGGGCTATAGAGCGTTTTCCGTTCGGACTCCAGTACTCTGGAATGCCCTCCCGGTAACAGTTCGAGATGCTACCTCAGTAGAAGCATTTAAGTCTCACCTTAAAACTCATTTGTATACTCTAGCCTTTAAATAGACTCCCTTTTTAGACCAGTTGATCTGCTGTTTCTTTTCTTTTTCTTCTATGTCCCACTCTACCCTGTGGAGGGGGTCCGGTCCGATCCGGTGGCCATGTACTGCTTGCCTGTGTATCGGCTGGGGACATCTCTGCGCTGCTGATCCGCCTCCGCTTGGGATGGTTTCCTGCTGGCTCCGCTGTGAACGGGACTCTCGCTGCTGTGTTGGATCCGCTTTGGACTGGACTCTCGCGACTGTGTTGGATCCATTTTGGATTGAACTTTCACAGTATCATGTTAGACCCGCTCGACATCCATTGCTTTCCTCCTCTCTAAGGTTCTCATAGTCATCATTGTCACCGACGTCCCACTGGGTCATTATTGTCACCGATGTCCCACTGGGTGTGAGTTTTCCTTGCCCTTATGTGAGCCTACCGAGGATGTCGTGGTGGTTTGTGCAGCCCTTTGAGACACTAGTGATTTAAGGCTATATAAGTAAACATTGATTGATTGATGATCTTGCCGATTGAGCCATGGATTGAATCTGCTCTCATGAACGTGTGCCCCTTCTCCAGATATTTTATCACAATCTCGGGTGGGCCCCATTCTGCGTTTGCACATTGGGCAAGAGCCGTGTACAGCGTCCAGTTTTTAACGTGACCTCCACAGTTATCTGCCCAAAAGAGTACGCAAGGGGAAGAATCAAGAACAATACATTTAATGAAGGTGCTTGCAACGTCCTGGGCCAATCTTCCAAATATCCCCTCGTGCCATAATATCACATAATCAGGTTGACCGTCGGCCCCCATTCGTGCAAATGTCTCACTAAAGACAATAAGGCGACTGACAAAGAAGCTCCGATTGGTCCCTTGAGATACTAGGTTTTTCTGTTGTATCTACGCGGTTATGTGGTAGTTGCTAGGTCCTGCCATGCGCGTAACAGCTTACTTACGGAACAAATTACAATATCGCATACACTAATGTAAAGCATATCACCTAGGAACTCCAAAATTATTATCAGCTCAGTTTTGACCAAAATTGAGTTACTGGGTTTTGCCTTTGGACAGGAGACATATTAGCCCAGCACCACTTACGGCTAAAAGTCGTCTCTTTTCATCGCGCAATTACACAGTATTTTGGACATCTGTGTTGCTGAATCTGTTGCAATTTGTTCAATTAATAATGGAGACTATAAAGAATAATGCTGTTGGTGGAAAGCGGAGGATTGCAGCTGCCTTTAGCACCGAAACACAGCCGGTGTTTCTTTGTTGTGAAGCTTTAACACAGAGCGGTCAAGCGAACATGTTAACTATGTTAACTAGCAAGTTTTTGGATGGGAAAATTGTGATATTAAGTCGGCTCTTAACCGGAGACTTCAGCGGATTATGCGACCTCATCTTGCAGCTCAAAAAGGCAGCTGTGATCTTGGCTCCTCGGCTTCTCTCAGAGACACTGCCGTTCACCGCAGCCATCCGACTTTCATGTATGACTTTCTAATCTCACTAAAATACTACTAACATAATAAGCAGATAAGGGATTTTCCAGAATTATCCTAAGAGACACTGGCGTTCACCGCAGCCATCCGACTTTCATGTATGACTTTCTAATCTCACTAAAATACTACTAACACAATAAGCAGATAAGGGATTTTCCAGAATTATCCTAGTAGATGTGTCTAATTATATCTGAAACTCTCCCACTGCTACCGCCTATTTTTTTTATTTTTTTTTGTGCTTCACTCAAACTTTCCTCATCCACAAGTCTTTCATCCTCGCTGAAATTAATGGGGAAATTGTCGCTTTCTCGGTCCGAATTGCTCTTACTGCTGCTGGCTCACATTATAAACAATGTGGAGGAGCCCTCACACCGGTGACGTCACGCGCACATCGTCTGCTACTTCCGGTACAGGAAAGGCTTCTTTATTAGCGACCAAAAGTTGCGAACTTTAGCGTCGATGTTCTCTACTAAATCCTTTCAGCAAAAATATGGCAATATCGCAAAATTATCAAGTATGACACATAAAATGGACCTGCTATCCCCTTTTGAATAAGAAAATCTCATTTCAGATGTACGGAATATGTACTGTACTGTGCAATCTACTAATAAAATTTCAATCAAATCAAAAAGCAGTGACGGGCCGAGCGTTTCTCACCCAGGCCTTCAGTGATGTCGTACTTAGTCCGACTTCACCTCTCAAAATACCGTAATTGATGTCACCACATGGACACGGCTGGAGATACTATACCGGGGGTCGGCAACCCGCGGCTCTAGAGACACATGCAGCTCTTTAGCGCCGCCCTAGTGGCTCTCTGGAGCATTTTAAAAGATGTAAGAAAAATGGAAAAAAAATCATTTGTTTTAATATGGTTGCTGCAGGAGGACAAAATGACACAAACCTCCCTGATTTTTATAAAGCACACTGTTTAAAAAAGCGCCACTTTGTCCTACTAATTTTGGCGGTCCTTGAACTCACCGTAGTCTGTTTACGTGTAGAACTTTCTCCGACTTTCTCTGTGTTTTATGCCACTTCTTTTTCTGTCTCATTTTGTCCACCAAACTTTTAACGTCGTTCGTGAATGCACAATGGTGAGTTTTGTTGATGTTATTAACTTGTGCGGAGTGCTTATCAGACATATTTGGTCCCTGCATGACTGTAATCTAATCAATGCTAACATGCTATTTAGGCTAGCTATATTTACATATTGCATCATTATGCCTCATGTGTAGCTATATTTGAGCTGAATTATTTTCCTTTAAATTGTTTTAATTCAATTTACATCTCACGACACACAATCTGCATGTAATACGGCTTTTAATTTTTTGCTGTTCCAGACAGATTTGTTTTTGTATTTTTGGTCCAATATGGCTCAACATTTTGGGTTGCCGACCTCTGTACATTCAATGGGCTCCATTCAGCAACCGTTCTTAAGAATACATTTTGTTCTTGGACCCACTCACCAATTTTTTTCTTAGCTGGGGATTTGTTTGAAGCTAAGAACAAAATCCTCTCCAAGGTTTCTCATAGTTATCATTGTCACTGACGTCCCACTGGGTGTGAGTTTTCCTTGCCCTTATGTGGGCTCTAGCAAGGATGTCGTTGAGGTTTGTGTTGTGGTTTGTGCAGCCCTTTGAGACACTGGTGATTTCGGGCTATATAAATCATTGATTGATTGATTGATTGATAATTTCTTGATTATGATGTACCTTCACAGGCCTATGGCATGAGAACACAACATCATCAAATAGAAAACATAAAATCACTTTAATGCAAAACCTAATCATCTAACATTGTTATCAATCGACAACAGCAATACCAGCAGAGCATTCAAGTTGTTACAAGTCAATGTGCATGCCGTAACTAATAGTTCTACAATGATATGATATCTTCAAGATAGTTCTTAACGATGCTGCTTCTTGATTCATTTGACCTCTTCCGAATCCGTAAAATGTGTTCTTTATTCACACAGGGCAACATATACAAATGCAGGAATCTAAAAATAAAAGGGAAACTGGAAGAAGCTATATTTAGCTCCTCCGAGTCAGGTTCATATGATGGATGTGATCCATGCATCTTGTATATAATATGATATATCATACATCATATTAGCAGAGCACCAATATAGACTCCTCACCGGCCTCAAATGAGGTTTGGAGATCAGATCGATAACAAAACTCATTTTCATGTGTAATCAAACAACAATCAGGCTGCAAGACTCCATCTGCACCTATAGTCTACATGCTCCTTCTCCTCCTCGTCCTTTACCCAATTCGTCTTCATCTTTTTCTTCTTCTTCGGAGAATAATAATAATAACCTCCATTCATGTTTCCTTTTTAGGTCTGATGATTCTGTCTCTGCTAAAAGATGAGCCCCTGAAAGGAGGGAGTGGACACCATCATGTGCGTCAGAGTAAT
>NC_084620.1:8453274-8513274 GCF_033978795.1 Nerophis ophidion
CTACAAAGAAAAGCTTTTTTTTTTTTTTGCAAATAATAATTAACTTAGAATTTCATGGCTGCAACACATGCCAAAGTAGTTGGGAAAGGGCATGTTCACCACTGTGTTACATCACCTTTTCTTTTAACAACACTCAATAAACTGAAGAAAATAATTGTTGAAGCTTTGAAAGTGGAATTCTTTACCATTCTTGCTTGATGTACAGCTTAAATTGTTATCGCATTTTACGCTTCATAATGCGCCACACATTTTCGATGGGACACAGGTCTGGACTGTAGGCGGGCCAGGAAAGTACCCGCACTCTTTTACTACGAAGCCATGCTGTTGTAACACGTGACTTGGCATTTTTTTGCTGAAATAAGCAGGGGCGTCCATGATAACGTTGCTTGGATGACAACATATTTTGCTCCGAAACCTGTATGGACCATTCAGCATTAATGGTGCCTTCACAGATGTGTAAGTTACCCATGCCTTGGGCACTAATACACCCCCATACCATCACAGGAGCTGGCTTTTGAACTTTGTGCCTATAACAATCCAGATAGTTATTTTCCTCTTTGTTCCGGAGGACACCACGTCCACAGTTTCCAAATATACTTTGAAATGTGGACTCGTCAGACCACAGAACACTTTTCCACTTTGCATCAGTCCACCTTAGATGATCTCGGGCCCAGAGAAGCCGGCGGCGTTCCTGGGTGTTGTTAATAAATGGCTTTCGTTTTGAATAGTAGAGTTTTAACTTGCACTTACAGATGTAGCAACCAACTGTAGTTACTGACAGTGGTTTTATGAAGTGTTCCCAAGCCCATGTGGTGATATCCTTTACACACTGATGTCGGTGTTTGATGCAGTACCGCCTGAGGGATCAAAGGTTCGTAATATCATCGCTTACGTGCAGTGATTACTCCAGATTCTCTGAACCTTTTGATGATTTTACAGACCGTAGATGGTAAAATCCCTAAATTCCTTGCAATAGCTTGTTAAGAAATGTTTTTGTAAAACTGTTAGACAATTTGCTTACAAATTGGTGACCCTCACCCCATCCTTGTTTGTGAATTACTTAGCATTTCATGGAAGCTGCTTTTTACCCAATCATGGCACCACCTGTTCTCAATTAGCCTGCACACCTGTGTGATGTTCCAAATAAGTGTTTGATGAGCATTCCTCAAAATTATCAGTATTTATTGCCACCTTTCCCAACTTCTTTGTCATGTGTTGCTAGCATCAAATTCTAAAGTTAATGATTATTTGCACAAAAAAAAATGTTTATCAGTTTTAACATCAAATATGTTGTCTTTGTAGCATATTTAATTGAATATGGGTTGAAAATGATTTGCAAATCATTGTATTCCGTTTATATTTACATCTAACACAATTTCCCAACAACCATGCTTCACAGTAGGTATGGTGGTCTTGGGATGCAACTAAGTATTCTTCTTCCTCCAAACACGACGAGTTGAGTTTATACCAAAATGGATACATGGTAAATGCAGAGGATTGGGAAAATGTCACTTGGTCAGATGAAACCAAAATAGAACTTTTTGGTATAAACTCAATTTGTCGTGTTTGGAGGAAGAAGAATACTGAGTTGCATCCCAAGAACACCATAACTACTGTGAAGCATGGGGGTGGAAACATCATGCTTTGGGGCTGTTTTTCTGCTAAGGGGACAGGACGATTGATCCGTGTTAAGGAAAGAATGAATGGGGCCATGTATCGTGAGATTTTGAGCCAAAACCTCCTTCCATCAGTGAGAGCTTTAAATGGTTGACCAAATACTTATTTTCCTCCATAATTTACAAATAAATTCTTTAAAACTCCTACAATGTGAATTCCTGGATTTTTTTTTCACATTCTGTCTCTCACAGTTGAAGTGTACCTATGATGAAAATTACAGACCTCTGTCATCATTTTAAGTGGGAGAACTTGCACAATCGGTGGCTGACTAAATACTTTTTTGCCCTACTGTATAAATGTTTCTTCATTTCACATTTCTGTTGAGGAAAATAGCAGGCAACATGGCTGCATGTGTGTGTGTGTGTGTGTTCCAGGGGTTATACTAATCCAAGCGAATTAAATTGGTCACCTTAATACTTCAGTATTTGTCTTGAGACTGTGTGGAAATATCGGATCTTCTCGTCAAACGCCGACGCCATCAGGCGGTTTGCAGCTGTTCACTTAGCGTTGTCCTGCGTGTATTTTGGAGACAAAGTAATTGAGAGAAATCAGATTTACGTTAGGTCAACACAAAGGATTATACTGCTGGGTCAAATCTCGGTAATCCGTACCAGATTACATTTTTTAAAAGGAACCTCCGCCATGATGTACGACCTGCGACTGAGGGTCGTGCCTGAAGATGATGTGTATCGCTTGTGACATTCCGCCCTCGGATGGCGCTCGGAAGCGTGCAGGTCACACGGAGACAGATCTAAAAAAACAATTGAGTGATCGTGTTTCTTTTCTTTTGGTATTATCGTGGTAAAAATGAAAGTCAAGCATTTGTCTTTGAAGAAGACTCAATTTTAATAATTAAACAAGGTGTAATAGCGTCATTATTTCACAGGACATTTGTATATAAATGTGCTGTTTTTTGCATTTTCTTTGCGTTTTGTTCGATTATAAAAGATGTCGATCGAGGAAGTAGTCTGAGAACTAGAGAGGAGCGACGCTCATACGTTGTAGTTCATATTTAATATTGTAAATCCCACATTCTGGTTGTGTCATTCAGTACAAACATTTAAAATTCCATTCCAATTTTTTAGGTACATTTGGCGTTACCTGTTAGGTGGCGGGATGCATCCTAGCTGCACTTCTTAACACAGTTTATACGCACCTGGTCTGCCAGACAATAAGTAGATCTCGAAGCAAAACATTTACAAGGGGAAACAATCCAGAGTTCAGGCTTGGACCAAGGAATTAACTCAGAGGCAGAGTAGGGATATTTAGTAGGGCTTTTATTTTGACAGCTCTTTCACCTCCAGAGTCAAAGTAATACAATATCTACAAATAACAAAAAGTGTCGGCGAAAAAGGTTCCAAAAAAGGGAATAACCGAGAATCACTCCTAAAGGAGGAAAATACAAAAACAAAGACGAACTATAATTTGCGCCGTATCTGCTATGAAACTTATTAACATAAAACGCTCCAACAAGAAAACAATGACTATGAAAATTTCAACACTTAATCTTAATGAAATAAGGGTGAACAAAAAATCACTCAAAAAATTTGAGGAAAGAAAGATTAGGGAAAAAATAAGTCACCACTTCGGTTGAGAAAAAAAAACTAAATAACAAAATTCACTCTATTGAGGAGGAGAAAAAGTCAAACTCAAAATAGCAGCGTGGGAATTCAGGATCCAGGAAAATAAGCGTGGGACGAGGCAAGGCATGGACATAGACATGGAAGCGAGACAGGCACGAAAACTCCAGATAATCTGGCGCAGAACAAGGGGAGGCGTGGGCTTATATGACACATGAGGGTAATGGGAAACAGGTGGAAACAATCAGGGGTCAGGGATGACGTCAGGTTGTTGACACAAGAGGAAGGGCAAGTGATCTGAAACAAGAAAAGCTGCTTTTCAAAATAAAACATGCAATTCACGAGACAAAAAAGAAAAAACAAGACAAGACATCCCTCACCGCGGTGTGACACCAGATTAGAATGTTTGTGTTTGAGCGAGCGAAAAACAAATTTGAACATTTAACTCTAATTCTCTATTCATGGTCCTCAAGTTCATCATATTTGCAGAGAAGACAGCTTCTCCAAGATGTTAGTCGGTTTGCGATTTATTCCAAACTCTCAAAAGTCTTAACACCGATCATGTCCTGTTATCCATCCATTTTCTAGCGCTTGTCTCTTTCGGGGTCGCAGGTGGGGTGGGGTGCTGGAGCCTATCCCAGCTGCATTCGGGTGGAAGGCATCGTACACCCTGGATAAGTCGCCCGTTATCATTATTCTGCATATGTCATGCCTGTGAGGCAGGTCTTATGTTTTGATCATGTTATGTTTAGTTTTTCGGACATTCAGCTCTTGCGTTTGCACTTCCTTGTTTTCTTTGTCACCATGGCTACTCATTAGTTCCCACCATTGTCACGCCCCTGCCCTCAGTCCCGCACCTGTTTCTCATTACCACAGCTACTATTTAAGTCATTTATTTTCTGTCCGTCGGTCTGGGAACTTTGCATTTTTTGCCTGCATTCTGCTGTACTTGCCGACCTATATATGGTGCTCATGCTCCATGCCCTCGATCACCTGCCACGCTCCTTGCTTTTCATGCCACTTGTTTTTGGTCACAGTAAGTGTTTTGTTTTAGTTGATTATAGCCATGCCATCGTGCTGTTTTTGTTTACAGTTAATTCATGCCATCGTGCAAGTGTTTTTGTTTCCTGTTTGTATTTTGTAGTCTAATATTATACCTCCTTGTGAGCGCCCTTTGTTTTGATTATTTTTGTATTTAGTGTATAAATAAATAACCATGTACCTGAACTCACGCCTGGCTCGTCCCATATCCGCTCTGCATCGAAGAAGCAAAATGAATACTCGTCAAAGTCCTGACAGAATAGGTAAATGTATTCAATGTCCTAGACTTAGAGAATCACAAGGCACATATACAGCTCTACCTTTCTCCCAAGAGTCCACAGTGTGTCCCTGCAGCAACGTTCCTGGACTGGCATGTTCTTCCGAACCCGAGCTTCTCATCAAGAAGATCTAGCCAATTTTCTTGAGAGGTGAGTTGATCAATTCTATTGCTTGGATTTTGCAGTGCGAAAAGAGGCTGTAAGAAAGTTAAGACCAGACAAGACTTAAGAAGCAAAAGCAGGTAAATAAGGGGAGTGGGAAGGGTAAGCGTCCGCTTTCGTTAAGAGGATGAAAGAAATGCTAGACGCCATACATCTACTTATTCTCTGGGAGACCAGGTGTGTTAAAAAGTGCAATAACAATGCATTACTTTTGATATTGAGGCATTGTTCTGCCATTGGTGTGCACAATCTGGTGAGATTCGAAGACATGCCCTTGACATAAAAAGAGGTCTCACTACTGCACAAGCGTCATGAGATTCACCGAGGTGACATATTCTCGCCGTCGTCTTCAGCGTGGCGGCCATCGCAGGAGCGGCCAGAGTGTGCTACGCGTCTTAGCGCGTTAGTGAGCTGGCCGTGAAGGCGAGCGTGTGAGCGCCTGCTTGTGTCTCGTGGCGTGCGTGGGCTGTGACTCCTTTTTTAATGCGGCTTTCAACGTCACTCACGTCACATTTAGTCCGTGTGAGCCTGCAAAATGTCCTTATAATAATAAGACGTTCATATGAGGACAGTGCTGATGCGTTTGCTGGAAAAATGTTTTTCAGCGAGCTAATTAATGGGGAGGGTATTAGGACATGAAGTTGTTATATGCTTATTGTGTGTGTGTGTGTGTGTGTGTGTGTGTGTGTGTGTGTGTGTGTGTGTGTGTGTGTGTGTGTGTGTGTGTGTGTGTTTTGCCTGGAGCTGTGTGGAAGGCTTTGCCAAGTTCACACCTCACTGAGCATCAAATGGATAAATCAATTGCAGGAAAATAAATGTTTACCCTCATGTCCCTGTGTGTTTGTGTGTGTGTGTGGGTGTGTTTGTGCGTGGGCGTGGTTATGCAAACAGCGCACACGCATATTTGATGGCCACTGTGCACACAAGCAGATGCATTAGCATATTGCGCGTTGAAGCGGTGACATTGGCCGCGTTAGCTCTGCGGCTTGTTTGTAAACATTTGTAATGATGACATCATCCAAGTTGCGTGAACTCCATTGTCAGTGCAGCTGTAACGACTGTAAAGTGCAGCCTCAACATACAGTGGGGCAAAAAAGTATTTAGTCAGCCACCGATTGTGCAAGTTCTCCCACTTAAAATGATGACAGAGGTCTGTAATTTTCATCATAGGTACACTTCGACTGTGAGAGACAGAATGTGAAAAAAAATCCAGGAATTCAAATTGTAGGAAATTTAAAGAATTTATTTGTAATTATGGTGGAAAATAAGTATTTGGTCAACCATTCAAAGCTCTGATTGAAGGAGGTTTTGGTTCAAAATCTCACGATACATGGCCCCATTCATTCTTTCCTTAACACGGATCAATCGTCCTGTCCCCTTAGCAGAAAAACAGCCCCAAAGCATGATGTTTCCACGCCCATGCTTCACAGTAGGTTTGGTGTTCTTGGGATGCAACTCGGTATTCTTCTTCCTCCAAACACGACAAGTTGAGTTTTTTACCAAAAAGTTCTATTTTGGTTTCATCTGACCACATGACATTCTCCCACTCCTCTGCTGTATCATCCATGTATCCATTTTGGTATAAACTCAACTCGTCGTGTTTGGAGGAAGAAGAATACTGAGTTGCATCCCAAGAACACCACACCTACTGTGAAGAATGGGGGCGGAAACATCATGCTTTGGGGCTGTTTTTCTGCAAAGGGGACAGGATGATTGATCTGTGTTAAGGAAAGAATGAATGGGGCCATGTATCGTGGGATTTTGAACCAAAACCTCCTTCAATCAGTGAGAGCTTTGAATGGTTGACCAAATACTTATTTTCCACCATAATTTACAAATAAATTCTTTAAAATTCCTACAATTTGAAATCCTGGATTTTTTTTCCACATTCTGTCTCTCACAGTTGAAGTGTACCTATGATGAAAATTACAGACCTCTGTCATCATTTTAAGTGGGAGAACTTGCACAATCGGTGGCTGACTAAATACTTTTTTGCCCCACTGTATCTGCACACCGCTGTTGACCTGTGACACGGTGTTCTTCTTATTGGCTGTGGGAAATGAAGTGCACACTTTCCAAAACCACAATACATGCACGACATGAGAAAAACTGTCCACAAATGATTACAAACCAAAAAAAAGTACTTGCTCTAGGGAGACGCCAGTGTTAACGCCACAATCTTAACCTACTTAGGCGGCCTCCTTTGCTTCCTCTGCAACAAAGTAATTACATCTTTTTTCCACTACACACACACACACACACACACACACACACACACACACACCCTTCCCATTTCCCGCACCACACCCTCCTCGTCTCTCGGCTCCAAATGTCAGCCCCATCAACTCATTACTGGCTGCATCCTTACATAACACAATGAGCCTTCCGTCTTTAATTGCAACCGAATCATACTTATTGTGTTGCATCTTCTGATTGGTTGATTGACATTTTCATCAGTAGCATGGTGACAAAGTTGTTTTTGAGGACCACATCACAATTATGGTTGCACTTAGAAGACCACTTGTAAGAGTGAATTGTTTGTTTAGTTTTTGACTCCCTCCATTCCTGTTTTGAGCACTCCTGGGTTTGTGTTTTAGTTGCCATGACTGCAGATTGTTTTCACCTGCCTCTGATTAGTGTTCGGGACGTTCCCCTGCTCCTGGGCACTAATGAGAGATCTACTACTTCCCTGCTTTTCGCCACACTCAGTCTGGCTTTCTTATTTGCTTCCATGCAACATGTTATGTTTGATGATTTCCTGCTTCCATGATTCTGGTGGTATAGCTCAGTTGGTAGAGCGGCCGTGCCAGCAACTTAAGGGTTGCAGGTTCGATACCAGCTTCCACCATCCTAGTCACTGCCGTTGTGTCCTTGGGCAAGACACTTCACCCACCTGCTCCCAGTCCCACCCACACTGGTTGAAATGTAAAAATAAGATATTGGGTTTCACTCTGTAAAGCGCTTTGAGTCACTAGAGAAAAAGCGCTATATAAATATAACTCACTTCACTTCACTTTATATGCTAAGCTTCCGCGCTAGCTAGTTCCTTTGCTCCGTTCCTTGTGTTTATAGCTTGTATTTTTTGTGATTTATGGACAATAAATCATATTCTTACCTGCACCTTGTCTACAGAGTTCCTGCTGCATCTTGGGAGAACAACCTGTGCATAAACATGCGACCCAAGCGTGACATGAGTATACTGTATAAGAATAAAAACGTACAGTAGTCTTGTTGCACTATTTGCAAAAGGAATTTTTTTTTTTATTATCCATCCATCCATTCGGGCGGGAAGCAGGGTCAACCCTAAACAAGTCGCCACCTCATCGCAGGGCCAACACAGATAGACAGACAACATTCACACTCACATTCACACACTAGGGCCAATTAAGTGTTGCCAATCAACCTATCCCAAGGTGCATTTATTTGGAAGTGGGAGGAAGCCGGAGTACCCGAAGGGAACCCACTCAGTCACGGGGAGGACATGCAAACTCCACACAGAAAGATCTCCAGCCCGGGATTCAACTCAGGACCTTCGTATTGTGAGGCACATGCACTGACCCCTGTGCCACCGAGCTACCCTTTTTGATTACTATACTATATTTTTTACAAACAGATTGATGGATACCTTGCAGTGTTTTATTTATTCATGATATGAAAAAAATAATTCTCGATACATTTTATTGCATGATCAGATAATATTTAAGTGAAGAACATGTGTAATTACATGCAGTAAATTTTTTAGAGAAATTGAAAGAACAAATACGTTTAGGGGCAGCACGGTGGAAAGGGGGGTTAGTGCGTGTGTCTCATAATACGAAGGTCTTGGGTTCGGGGTCTCTGTGTGTAGTTTGCATGTTATCCCCGTGACTGCGTGGGTTTCATCCGGGTACTCCAGCTTCCTCCCACTTCCAAAAGACATGCACCTGGGGATAAATTGATTGGCAACACTAAATTGGCCCTAGTGTGTGAATGTGAGTGTGAATGTTGTCTGTCTATCTGTGTTGGCCCTGCGATGAGGTGGTGACTTGTCCAGGGTTTTCCCCAGCTTTCCGCTCGTGTATAGCCGGGATAGGCTGCAGTAACCCCCACAAACCCGAGAAGGACATGCAGTAGAAAATGGGTGGATGAAAATACATCTAGCCAGAGCACTGTCTGTGCTCTAATATTTGTAGCCTTTTGCGGGCCGCTTAAAGGCCTACTGAAATAAAAATGTTCTTATTCCAACGGGGATAGCAGGTCCATTCTATGTGTCATACTTGATCATTTCGGGATATTGCCATATTTTTGCCAAAAGGATTTAGTAGAGAACATTGACGATAAAGTTCGCAACTTTTGGTCGCTAATAAAAAAGCCTTGCCTGTACCGGAAGTAGCAGACGTTGTGCGCGTGACGTCACGGGTTGTGGAGCTCCTCACATCCTCACATTGTTTACAATCATAGCCACCAGCAGCTAGAGCGATTCGGACAGAGAAAGCGACAATTTCCCCATTACTTTGAGCGAGGATGAAAGATTTGTGGATGAGGATAGTGAGAGTGAAGGACTAGAAAAAAAAAAGGTGAGGGCAGTGGGAGAGTGTTATTAGACACATTTACTAGGATAATTCTGGAAAATCCCTTTTCTGCCTATTGTGTTACCAGTGTTTTATATGGTACCTGAAAGTCGGAGGGGTGACCGCCAGTGTCTCTGAGGGAAACCACGCAGCTGCAGGAGGACGCAAGCTCCGCTCATGTCTGCGGTAAGACCCGACTTATTAACACTTTTTCTCACCGAAACCTGCCGGTTGACATGTGGTCGGGAACCATGTTCGCTTGACCGCTCTGTTCCATAGTTAAGCTTCACCTTCGGGAATTTTAAACAAAGAAACACCGGCTGTGTTTGTGTTGCTAAAGGCAGCTGCAATACACCGCTTCTCACCTACATCTTTCTTCTTTGACGTCTCCATTATTAATTGAACAAATTGCAAAAGATTCAGCAACACAGATGTCCAGAATACTGTGTAATTATGCGATTAAAGTACACTACTTATAGCTTGGATCAGGCTTGAAAAAAATGTCCGCTACAACCGGTGACGTCAAACGCACGCATCATCATACAAGTCATCATACCGCGACGTTTTCAACAGGATACTTCGCGCGAAATTTAAAATTGCAATTTAGTAAACTAAAAAGGTCGTATCGGCATGTGTTGCAATGTTAATATTTCATCATTGATATATAAACTATCAGACTGCGTGGTGGGTAGTAGTGGGTTTCAGTAGGCCTTTAAACGATGTGGCAGATAACATAAAACGTGGCAGACCACACAATTATGTGGCGGGCTATTCTAAATGCTGTGGCAGACCACAAGAGGCCTACTGATTGATGTGGCGGACCACATAAAATGATGTAGGATGCCACATAAAAAAAAAAATGGTGGACCACAGTAAATGATGTGGCGGACCACGTAAAGTGGTGTGGCAGGACACATTAAATTACTTAGCGCACCACAAAATGTTGTAGTGGGCCACAATAAATGATGTGGCAGACCGCATAAAATTATGTAACGGGCCACATAAGATAATGTGACAGATCACGTAAAAAAACGTGGCGAACTTGGATAAATCAATCAATCAATCAATGTTTATTTATATAGCCCTAAATCACAAATGTCTCAAAGGACTGTACAAACCATTACGACATCCTTGGAAGAACCCACATAAGGGCAAGGAAAACTCACACCCAATGGGCAGGGAGAATTCACACCCAGTGGGACGCCAGTGACAATGATGACTATGAGAAACCTTGGAGAGGACCTCAAATGTGGGCAACCCCCCACCCCCCCTCCCCTCTAGGGGACCGAAAGCAATAAGCAATGGATGTCGAGCGGGTCTAACATGATACTGTGAAAGTTCAATCCATAGTGGCTCCAACACAGCCGCGAGAGTTCAGTTCAAAGCGGATCCAAGACGGCAGCGAGACTCCCGTCCACAGGAAACCATCCCAAGCGGAGGTGGATCAGCAGCGTAGAGATGTCCCCAACCGATACACAGGCGAGCGGTCCATCCTGGGTCTCGACTCTGGGCAGCCAGTACTTCATCCATGGTCATCGGACCGGACCCCCTCCACAAGAGAGAGTGGGACAGAGGAGAAAAAGAAAAGAAGCGGCAGATCAACTGGTCTAAAAAGGTCTATTTAAAGGCTAGAGTATACAAATGAGTTTTAAGGTGAGACTTAAATGCTTCTACTGAGGTAGCATCTCGAACTGTTACCGGGAGGGCATTCCAGAGTACTGGAGCCCGAATGGAAAACGCCCTATAGCCCGCAGACTTTTTTTGGGCTTTGGGAATCACTAATAAGCCGGAGTCTTTTGAACGCAGATTTCTTGCCGGACAACGATAAAACGTGGCAGATCAGATAAAACAATGGGCCACAACAAATTATGTGGCAGACCACATAAAATGATGTAGCGGACCACATAACATTATGTAGTGGGTCACGATAAATGATGTAGCGAACCACATAAAATGATTCCGCGGGCCACAACAAATGATTTGGCAGACCACAATATAAAATGTGGCAAACCGCGTACAATGATGTGGCGGAATACGTAAAACGATGTGGCGAAACACATAAAATAATGTGGCAGCCCATGCAAAATAATTTGGCGTGCCTCGCAACATTATGTGGCGGACCACAATAAACGGTTTGGCGGGCCATGACATATGATGTGGCAGACTACATAAAATGACATGGCGGACCACATAAAATGATGTAGTGAGCCACAATAAATGACTTGGCAGACCACATAAAATTATCAGCAAAAAAAATAAATAGAAAATTCCTAAACTCAACTGAATATTTCTGTTGAATCCACAACTGGTTAAATCCCCGTCCTTAAATAGGTCCTACAAGTGGGGGTGGGGCTGTCACTCAAATCCAACTCTGTCATTCACCTCCTTCTTTCTGTCTCCAAGCTTTTGTGGTTCTGAGCTCTGCAGCGTCGTATTTCTGGATCAGCGTTTGCAGAGAATAGACTCGCTTTGATGAGTCGAAGCCCCGCCGGAGGAGACTTGTGATCTATTTTGGTTGCACGTTTCACACGGGACTCACGTGCACGCTAATAAAATGCCCTTGATGCGTGGCCTTTGTCTCACAGGAGGAGAGAGGAAATGCTGCACATGCGTGCATAAGGGGAGGGGGAGGGCGGCTATTTTTTGAAGTTTTCACTTTTCACTTTTTTCTCTTGGCAGAAAGTATATCGATTCTCTGCGTTGGTTATTACTTTTTTTCTCGTCCTGAAAATACACAACTTTTTACTTTGCTTTTCTCAAAAAAAAACCTGAATGAATGTATTTTTTATCCCAATTATAAGTCTGGTCATAAGCATATTGAACTACTAAAAATGTGTAATGGTCCATCTCAGGCAACTCTATTCCGTTTTTGTATGTTTCATTCAGTCCTGATACCGTAACACAGTTTAAGGGTAACAGGACTGGGTGAAAACCCGTCACTTGTCTTTTTTCAACTCAAAACTTTGATTATAAATGATAAATGGGTTGTACTTGTATAGCACTTTTCTACCTTCAAGGTACTCAAAGCGCTTTGACACTACTTCCACATTCACCCATTCACACGCACATTCACACACTGATGGAGGGAGCTGCCATGCAAGGCGCCAACCAGCACCCATCAGGAGCAAGGGTGAAGTGTCTTGCTCAGGACACAACGGACGTGACAATGTTGGTTCTAGGTGGGGATTGAACCAGGGACCCTCGGGCTGCGCACGGCCACTATCCCACTGCACCACGCCGTCCCCACACATTGAAATACTCAAAATGGGTTTGTGCCCATCTCAAGGAACTTTATTTCATTTTTGCTTAAGGTTCCTAAGCCGAAGATGACTAATTTGAGTAACTGGATTGAAAGTAACAGGAGTGATTTTTTTTTTTTTTGCCATTGAATTATAAAATATATGAAATAAAGCACATTAAAGTGGTTCAACAAAAAATATGTATTTTAAGATTAAACAATTGATTTAGGTAACAGGACTGAGTGAAAACCCATCACTTGTCTTTTTTCAACTCAAAACTTTGATTATAAATGATAAATGGGTTGTACTTGTATAGCACTTTTCTACCTTCAAGGTACTCAAAAGTGCTTTGACACTACTTCCACATTCACCCATTCACACGCACATTCACACACTGATGGAGGGAGCTGCTATGCAAGGCGCCAACCAGCACCCATCAGGAGCAAGGGTGAAGTGTCTTGCTCAGGACACAACGGACGTGACAATGTTGGTTCTAGGTGGGGATTGAACCAGGGACCCTCGGGCTGCGCACGGCCACTATCCCACTGCACCACGCCGTCCCCACACATTGAAATACTCAAAATGGGTTTGTGCCCATCTCAAGGAACTTTATTTCATTTTTGCTTAAGGTTCCTAAGCCGAAGATGACTAATTTGAGTAACTGGATTGAAAGTAACAGGAGTGATTTTTTTTTTTGCCATTGAATTATAAAATATATGAAATAAAGCACATTAAAGTGGTTCAACAAAAAATATGTATTTTAAGATTAAACAATTGATTTAGGTAACAGGACTGAGTGAAAACCCATCACTTGTCTTTTTTCAACTCAAAACTTTGATTATAAATGATAAATGGGTTGTACTTGTATAGCACTTTTCTACCTTCAAGGTACTCAAAGTGCTTTGACACTACTTCCACATTCACCCATTCACACGCACATTCACACACTGATGGAGGGAGCTGCTATGCAAGGCGCCAACCAGCACCCATCAGGAGCAAGGGTGAAGTGTCTTGCTCAGGACACAACGGACGTGACAATGTTGGTTCTAGGTAGGGATTGAACCAGGGACCCTCGGGCTGCGCACGGCCACTATCCCACTGCACCACGCCGTCCCCACACATTGAAATACTCAAAATGGGTTTGTGCCCATCTCAAGGAACTTTATTTCATTTTTGCTTAAGGTTCCTAAGCCGAAGATGACTAATTTGAGTAACTGGATTGAAAGTAACAGGAGTGATTTTTTTTTTCCGCCATTGAATTATAAAATATATGAAATAAAGCACATTAAAGTGGTTCAACAAAAAATATGTATTTTAAGAATAAACAATTGATTTAGGTAACAGGGCTGTGTTGATAATTAAATCCCATCCATCCATCCATCCATCATCTTCCGCTTATCCGAGGTCGGGTCGCGGGGGCAACAGCCTAAGCAGGGAAACCCAGACTTCCCTCTCCCCAGCCACTTCGTTTAGCTCTTCCCGGGGGATCCCGAGGCGTTCCCAGGCCAGCCGGGAGACATAGTCTTCCCAACGTGTCCTGGGTCTTTAGAAACATTGTTTATACAGAAAAAATAAGATATTAAATTATGGCCTGCAAGAAGATCTGAGTTTTGCATTGTGATGTCACATCAAGGTGGACCTACTTATTTGGGCATTTAGTAAAGCGCTCAGCCAGAGGGAGCTCCTCCTCCTCTGCTTCAGGTTCCAAAGAAACACAAAAAAAGTACTATTTCGTTGTAATCTTGGCAGGTGTGTATTAACATTAACGTGCAACATGCATGGATGTACTGCACATTCTAAGAAAAACACTTTTGCCAAGAAAGTGTTTAAAATCCATTCAGCCATCCATTTTCTTCCACTTCCACGCAGAGAAACCCAGACTTTCGTCTCCCCAGCTACTTTGTCCAACTCTTCCCAGGGGATCCCGAGACGTTCTCAGGCCAACTGGAAGACATAGTCTCTCCAACGTGTCTTGAAGTGAAGTGAGTTATATTTATATAGCGCTTTTTCTCTAGGAGACTCAAAGCGCTTTACAGAGTGAAACCCAATATCAAATTTTTACATTTCAACCAGTGTGGGTGGGACTGGGAGCAGGTGGGTAAAGTGTCTTGCCCAAGGACACAACGGCAGTGACTAGGATGGTGGAAGCTGGTATTGAACCTGCAACCCTTAAGTTGCTGGCACGGCCCGGGGCAGGGGAACGTCCCGAACACTAATCAGAGGCAGGTGAAAACAATCTGCAGTAATGGCAACTAAAACACAAACCTAGGGGTGCTCAAAACAGGAACGGAGGGAGTCAAAAACTAAACAAACAATTCACTCTTACAAGTGGTCCTCTAAGTGCAACCATAATTGTGATGTGGCCCTCAAAAACAACTTTGTCACCATGCTAGTCTTGAGTCTTCCCCGTAGTTTCCTACCGGCCGGACACGCCTTAAACACCTCCCCAGGGAAGCAATCGGAGCTGCATTCTTATCAGATGCCTGAACCACCTCATGTGGTTGTGGAGGAGCAGGGGCTTTACTCTGAGCTCCTCCTGAATTATAGAGTTTCTCAGCCTATCTCTCAGGGAGAGCTACGCCACCCGACGGAGGAAACTCATTTCTTGTCCTTTCGGTCATACCCCAAAACTCATGACCATAAGTGAGGAGGAGTGGGATGTCGATCGACCAGGAAACTGAGAGTTTTGCCTTACAACTTAGTTTCTTTTTCATCACGTTGGACCGGTGTAGGGTCCGCATCACTCCATATGCTGCACCGATCCGCTTGTCGATCTCACGGGCGGATCTCATTCAGTCACAGAGGAGCTTTTTAACTACCTCAGCAACCTCATCCCCGAAATAGGAGAGCCCACCACGGAGTCCTCAGGCACAGCTTCCTCCCCGGAAGACGTGAGTGGGTTTGACGAGGACTTGTAGGTATTCCTACCACCGATCCACAACATCTCCAGTCGACGTCAGCGGCACACCGTCCCTACCTTACACAGTGTTCACTGAGGCGGTGAATGGTGGTACAGAATTGCTTAAAAGCTGTCCGGAAGTTGGCTTCTCCGAACTCTTCCCATGTCCAGGTTTTTGCTTCTGCAACCACCGAAGCCGCACACCGCTTGGCCTGTCCGTACCTTCCCTCTGAGCTTATCTCCACGACAGGCTACAGCTCTGATTGGCTGCCTCGACATTGGAGGCACGGAACATGGTCTACCCCGACTCAATACCCAGCACCTCCCTTGTGACATGTTCAAAGATCTCCCGGAGAGGGAAATTTGAATATCTCCCTGGCGGGAGACTCTGCCAGATGTTCCTAGCAGACCATCACTATGCGTTTAGGCCTAGGCCTGCCAGGTCTGTCCGGCATCCTCCCCCGCCCTTGGAGCCAATTTACCACCAGGTGATCGGTTAAAAGCTCCGCCCCTCTCTTCACCCAAGTGTATAAAACAGGAGACCCCAAATCTGATGACACAACCACTAAGTCGATCATCGAACAGCGGCCGAGGGTGTTCTGGTGCCAAGTACATATGGACATTGTTATGTTTGAACATGGTGTTTGTTATAGACAATCTGTGACGAGCACAAAAGTCATTGGACTCTTGTTCACATCAGGGTGGCCGTTTCTCCCAATCACGCCTCTCCAGGTCTCACTGTCGTTAGAAGGGGATCACCTGTCTCTAGGGAACTGCTGTTTGGTGCGTAAACACAAACAAAAGTCAGTCGCATCCGGAGGCAGAATAAGTTACCCTCTCGTCCAACGGGTTGAACTCCAACATACAGGATCTGAGTCGCGGGGAAACAAGAATTGCCACCCCTGCCCGTCGCCTCGAACGACTGGCAACGCCAGAGTAAAAGAGAATCCAGCCCATCCCGAGAAGACTCTGGTTCCAGAGCCCTTGCTATGCCTCAAAGTGAGACCAACTAAATCCAGTCCGAACTTTTCTACCTCGTGCACCAGCTCAGACCTTTTCCACCACATTTCAGTGACGTTCCACATCCCAAGAGCTAGCTTCTGTAACCGAGGATCGGAACGCCAAGGGTGCTGCCTTCGAATGCCGCCCACTGTTTCAAATGTAGATAAAAATCATCATAGACTCTCCCCGTTATGTTAGATCCATTATGGATTGGACTTTCACAATATCATGTTAGACCCGCTCGACATCCATTGCTTTCGGTCCCCTAGGGCAGTGGTTCTCAAATGGGGCTACGCGTACCCATGGGGGTACTTGAAGGTATGCCATGGGGTACGTGAGAATTTTTTAAAATATTCTAAAAAATAGCAACAATTCAAAAATCCTTTATAAATACATTTATTGAATAATACTTCAACAAAATATGAATGTAAGTTCATAAACTGTGAAAAGAAATGCAACAATGCAATATTCAGTGTTGACAGCTAGATTTTTTTGTGGACATGTTCCATAAATATTGATGTTAAAGATTTATTTTTGTGTGAAGAAATGTTTAGAATTAAGTTGATGAATCCAGATGGATCTCTATTACAATCCCCAAAGAGGGCACTTTAAGTTGATGATTACTTCTAGGTGTAGAAATCTTTATTCCTAGAGCTCAAAAAAAGTCGGGGGGCTATAGAGCGTTTTCCGTTCGGGCTCCAGTACTCTGGAATGCCCTCCCGGTAACAGTTTGAGATGCTACCTCAGTAGAAGCTTTTAAGTCTCACCTTAAAACTCATCTGTATAATCTAGCCTTTAAATAGACCTCCTTTTTAGACCAGTTGATCTGCCGCTTCTTTTCTTTCTCCTATGTCCCCCCCTCCCTTGTGGAGGGGGTCCGGTCCGATGACCATGGATGAAGTACTGGCTGTCCAGAGTCGAGACCCAGGATGGACCGCTCGTCGGGACCCAGGATGGACCGCTCGCCTGTATCGGTTGGGGATATCTCTACGCTGCTGATCCGCTTGAGATGGTTTCCTGTGGACGGGACTCTCGCTGCTGTCTTGGAGCCACTATGGATTGAACTTTCACAGTATCATGTTAGACCCGCTCGACATCCATTGCTTTCGGTCCCCTAGAGGGGGGGGGTTGCCCACATCTGAGGTCCTCTCCAAGGTTTCTCATAGTCAGCATTGTCACTGGCGTCCCACTGGATGTGAATTCTCCCTGCCCACTGGGTGTGAGTTTTCCTTGCCCTTTTGTGGGTTCTTCCGAGGATGTTGTAGTCGTAATGATTTGTGCAGTCCTTTGAGACATTTGTGATTTGGGGCTATATAAATAAACATTGATTGATTGATTGATTTATTTATAATTGAAACACTTGTTTATTTTTCAACAAGTTTTTAGTTATTTTTCTATCTTTTTTTCCAAATAGTTCAAGAAAGACGACTACAAATGAGCAATATTTTGCACTGTTATACAATTTAATTAATCAGAAACTGATGACATAGTGCTGTATTTTACTTCTTTATCTCTTTTTTTCAACCAAAGATGCTTTACTCTGATTAGGGGGTACTTGAATTAAAAAAATGTTCACAGGGGGTACATCACTGAAAAAAGGTTGAGAACCACTGCCCTAGGGGAGGGGGTGGGGGGTTGCCCATATATGCGGTCCTCTCCAAGGTTTCTCATAGTCATCATTGTCACCGACTTCCCATTGGGTGTGAGTTTTTCCTTGCCCTTATGTGGGCTCTACCGAGGATGTCATCGTGGTTTGTGCGGCCCTTTGAGACACTTGTGATTTAGGGCTATATATATAAACATTGATTGATTGATTGATAGGTCCCTTTTGATAATACAAACAAGTTTTTGTTAATTCTGTAGTGAATTAATTCATACATTTTTTTTTCCTGGGGGTGCAAATGGAATCTGTACCGGTATTTATATTGTGGACGCACACACAATTTAGACGCAAACGTGCATTTATTTTGAGACTTTTGAATAAAACAATGGATCCTCTGCATGTGTGAGGAAAACATCCTGATTTCGATCTCCTGCTGGTTCAATCTGTCACCTCCCTATGAAATCTACCTGAGAATACATGTGAATTCATCCCAGGCACACTTGACATCTTCATCTCGTCTTTTTTTTCCCATCCCCTCAAGTGCAGCCTCTCGTCTCTCATCCTCAGTATCCCTGACGCCTCCCCTCCTCTGTAGTGTCCAGCTAATAAAAGCCGTTAGCGTAAGGAGCTTTGGCTAATCGCCGCAATTTAACAGGGCGAAGAGGCCGACGCGACGAGTTTATGCCGCTCCCGCTCTACTTAAAGTTTATTGCCCGTTTCAGCTAAATCCTCTGCGCTAGCGGAGATAACGGAGCCTCGCGGCGGCGTTCCTCGTATGCATCATGTTGCACGCCTGACAGGAGCCTGACACCTACTGCTGGGCAATTAGACCTGAGTGCGAGCAGCACAGCGGGGGAGATATTTAACGCTTTGCAAGCTGAATTTGGCCGGCGGCTGCTTCTGTTGACTGTCTTACTCCAGTCTGGACACGTTTGAATGATTAATATTTCAGGCTTTGCCACCCTTTTTCTGATTCTAGCTAAACACACACCAAAACAAAGTGCATTTTATGTCAGAACTGTCAGCATCAAATGAAAAATCAGCAAAGGCTGAATCGAGGCAACACGACTCTTCTTGTTTGTTGAAGACGTTTTGAAAGTTCTTCTTATGTCTTATTGGACCTGACTCTTTCTTGTGGATGTGTTTAATTTTTTTAAGCCGGTAAAAAAATAAATAAAACATAAACACTTTGTATGGACATGGCCTTTGTCTGAGCGCTGATCCAAAGTATTTATCCACCACTAGGAGGGGACATGCCCAGAGGAGAACGGTTTGCTGAGCCCTTAAAGGGGAACATTATCACAATTTCAAAAGGGTGAAAAACAATAAAAATCAGTTCCCAGTGGTTTGTTTTATTTTTCGAAGTTTTTTTCAAAATTTTACACCTCCCGGAATATCCCTAAAAAAACCTTTAAAGTTCTTGATTTTTGCTATTCGCGATGGGACTGTCCATTTCCCTGTGACGTCATACAGGGCTGCCAATACAAACAACATGGCGGTTACCACAGCAAGATATAGCGACATTAGCTCGGATTCAGACTCGGATTTCAGCGGCTTAAGCGGTTCAACAGATTACGCATGTATTGAAACAGATGGTCGGTGTATGGAGGCAGATAGCGAAAACAAAATTGAAGAAGAAACTGAAGCTATTGAGCAAGTAGCTATTGACGCTATTCGGCCACAGCATGGGTGTACCTAATGAAGTGGCCCATAGCATGGCTGTACCTAATGAAGTGGCCCATAGCATGGCTGCCTTATTAGCATCGCCGGTAAAATGTGCGGACCAAACGATCAGGACTTTCGCATCTTGTGACACTAGAGCAACTTAAATATGTCGATTGGTAAGTGTTTGTTTCGCATTAAGTTTTAAATGTACATACAGTTAGCGTAAATAGCATGTTAGCATCGATTAGCGTAGCATGTTAGCATCGATTAGCTGGCAGTCATGCTGCGACCAAATATGTCTGATTAGCACATAAGTCAACAACATCAACAAAACTCACCTTTGTGATTTCGTTGACTTAATCGTTGCAAATGCATCTGCAGGTTATCCATACATCTCTGTGCCATGTCTGTCTTAGCATCGCCGGTAAAATGTGCAGACACTCTGGCACATTCTATGGGGGTCTGGCGGCAGATTTCTTGCCAGTGGTGCAACTTGAATCCCTCCCTGTTAGTGTTGTTACACATTCCGACAACACACCGACGAGGCATGATGTCTCCAAGGTTCCAAAAAATAGTAAAAAAAAACGGAAAATAACAGAGCTGAGACCCGGTGTTTGTAATGTGTTGAGAATGAAAATGGCGGGTGTATTACCTCGGTGATGTCACGTTCTGACGTCATCGCTACAAGACCGATAAACAGAAAGGCGTTTAATTCGCCAAAATTCACCCATTTAGAATTCGGAAATCGGTTAAAAAAATACATCGTCTTTTTTCTGCAACATCAAGGTATATATTGACACTTGCATAGGTTTGGTGATAATGTTCCCCTTTAAAGGCCTACTGAAAGGAGATTTTCTTATTTAAACGGGGATAGCAGGTCCATTCTATGTGTCATTCTTGATCATTTTGCGATATTGCCATATTTTTGTTGAAAGGATTTAGTAGAGAACATTCACGATAAAGTTCTCAACTTTTGGTCGCTAATAAAAAAGCCTTGCCTTTACTGGAAGTCGCAGACGATGACGTCACCCGTTGATGGTTCCTCACATATTCACATTGTTTTTAATGGGAGCCTCCAACAAAAAGAGCTATTCGGACAGAGAAAACGACAATTTCCCCATCAATTTGAGTGAGGATGAAAGATTCGTGTTTGAGGATATTGATAGCGACGGACTAGAAAAAAAGAAAAAAAATCATGTTAGACAGGTAGTCGGAAGGGTGTATCCACGGGTGTCTTGAGGCCAGTGTCTGATGGAAGTTGACGGCAGCTGTACGGATGGCACAAGCTCAGCGGATCTCCGGTAAGTGGCGACTTTTTGCCACAATTTTCTCACGGAAAACTGCTGGTTGACATTTGGTCGGGATCCATGTTCGCTTGACCGCTTTGATCCATAGTAAAGTTTCACCTCCGGGAATTTTAAAGAAGGAATCACCGTGTGTTTGTGTGGCTAAAGGCTAAAGCTTCCCAACTCCATCTTTCTACTATGACGTCTCCATTATTAATTGAACAAATTGCAAAATATTCAGCAACACAAATGTCCAGAATACTTTGTAATTATGCGGTTAAAGCAGACGACTTTTAGCTGCGTGTGTGCGCAGCGCTAATGTTTCCTAACAGTCCGTGACGTCACGCGTACACGTCATCATTCCGCGACGTTTTCAACAGGACACTTCGCGGGAAATTTAAAATTGCAATTTAGTAAACTAAAAAGGCCGTATTGGCATGTGTTGCAATGTTAATATTTCATCATTGATATATAAACTATCAGACTGCGTAGTGGGTAGTAGTGGGGTTCAGTAGGCCTTTAACTCATGTCAAAGTCCCACTGATGATCAGATGTGTTATTGATGAGGCAGGAGTTGAAAAAGAAGACCATCAAAATATTATCCGCCATATTTTTGCTGGCGTTGCTCCCCCTTAACCTGGAAAGGGAGCTCTCGCTTGATGATTATCTATCGATCTCCACAGCATAACAATAGAATATAAGACAAAAACGGTAATGTAATACAAATAGAACATAAGGGTAGATTATTTAATGAACTACTGTAATTTAGGTCACAAATATGTCAAATATGCTTTTCAAAAAGGCAAATACAAGACATTATATATAAAGTGAGGGTTGAATGTACTACAAACTGTACATTTAAGTATAATATTTAATCTAGTTCCTTGTTCTCTTTTATTAAGTACAAGTGTTTGATCCAAACAAAGTCAATAGCACACAATAAATAAGAAACACTACAATCTATTACTCATTTAAATAATTTGGTTTTGCCATCATTGTCTTCCTGTGTACAAAAAAATGATTCTCGGAATTAGTTAACATCAAAAAAAGACAGAAAGTTAAAGTTAAAGTACAAATCCCGTTTCCATATGAGTTGGGAAATTGTGTTAGATGTAAATATAAACGGAATACAATGATTTGCAAATCCTTCTCAACCCATACTCAATTGAATGCACTACTAAGACAAAATATTGGATGTTCAAACTCATAAATTTTAATTTTTTTATTGAAAATAATAATTAACTTAGAATTTCATGGCTGCAACACGTGCCAAAGTAGTTGGGAAAGGGCATGTTCACCACTGTGTTACATCACCTTTTCTTTTAACAACACTCAATAAACTTTTTGGGAACTGCGGAAACTAATTGTTGAAGCTTTGAAAGTGGAATTATTTCCCATTCTTGTTTTATGTAGAGCTTCAGTCGTTCAACAGTCCGGGGTCTCCGCTGTCGTATTTTACGCTTCATAATGCGCCACACATTTCGATGAGGGACAGGTCTGGACTGCAGGCGGGCCAGGAAAGTACCTACACTATTTTATTACGAAGCCACGCTGTTGTAACACTTGGCTTGGCATTGTCTTGCTGAAATAAGCAGAGTAACCATGAAAAAGACAAGGCTTAGAATGCAGCATATGTTGTTCCAGAACCTGTATGGACCTTTCAGCATTAATGGTGCCTTCACAGATGTGTAAGTTACCCATGCCTTGGGCACTAATGCACCCCCATACCATCACAGATGCTGGCTTTTGAACTTTGCGTCGATAACAGTCTGGATGGTTTGCTTCCCCTTTGGTACGGATGACACAATGTCGAATATTTCCAAAAACACTTTGAAATGTGGACTCGTCAGACCACAGAAGACTTCCACTTTGTATCAGTCCATCTTAGATGATCTCGGGACCAGAGAAGCCGGCGGCGTTTCTGGATGTTGTTGATAAATGGCTTTCGCTTTGCATAGTAGAGCTTTAACTTGCACTTACAGATGTGGCGGCAAACTGTATTTAGTGACAGTGGTTTTCTAAGTGTTCCTGAGCCTATGTGGTGATATACTTTAGAGACTGATGTTGGTTTTTGATACAGTGCCGTCTGAGGGATCGAAGGTCACTGGCATTTAATGTTGGTTTCCGGCCATGCCTCTTACCTTACGTGGAGTGATTTCTCCAGATTCTCAGAACCTTTTGATGATATTATGGACCGTAGAAGTTGAAATCCCGAAATTTCTTGAAATTGCACTTTGAGAAACGTTGTTCTTAAACTGTTTGACTATTTGCTCACACAGTTATGGACAAAGGGGTTTGCCTCGCCCCATCTTTTATTGTGAAAGACTGAGCATTTTTTGGGAAGCTGTTTTTATACCCAATCATGGCACCCACCTGTTCCAATTAGCTGCACAGCTGTGGGATGTTCCAAATAAGTGTTTGATGAGCATTCCTCAACTTTATCAGTATTTATTGCCACCTTTTCCAACTTCTTTGTCACGTGTTGCTGGCATCAAAAAATTATGTTAATGATTATTTACACAATAAAAATGTTTTTGGGTTGGAACATCAAATATGTTGTCCTTGTAGCATATTCAACTGAATATGGGTTGAAAATTATTTGCAAATCATTGTATTCCATTTATATTATATAGCACAATTTCCCAACTCATATGGAAATGGAGTTTGTACCAATGATTGTCACACACACACTAAGTGTGGTGAAGTTTGTCCTCTGCATTTGACCCATCCCCTTGATCCCCCCCTGGGAGGTGAGGGGAGCAGTGAGCGGCAGCGGTGCCGCACCCGGGAATCATTTATGGTGATTTAACCCCCAATTCCAACCCTTGATGCTGAGTACCAAGCAGGGAGGCAATGGGTCCCATTTTTATAATCTTTGGTATGACTCTGCCGGGGTTTGAACTCACAACCTACCGATCTCAGGGCGGACACTCTAACCACTAGGCCACTAAATAGGTAAAAAAGTGTCGAAAAGTGTCGATCATGAATTGAAGTCTTACTGTGTACTGACTTTGACAATGCTGACACAGCAACATTTGTTGTTAATTTATCCTCTCCCTAACTCTTATCGATCGAAACGTCTATTTCCTGTCACTATCTGCTTACTTCCTACTCCTGGGTAGGACTCAAAACTACATCCGGTGATGAGGCTCCAGTTCGGGAGTTCTGGAGTTTTGGGGAAGGTTGAGTTACCCGTCAGTCATCATTGCTCCCAGGTCCACCCTGGCCTGGGGTGGTAGTACCTGCCGGGGTCCCAGCTACAGGTTAAGTAGCTTGCGGAGACCACCTCAAACGTATCTGCCACTCGCTGCCTTGTGAGACAGGCTTTTAAAGCAAAGACTAAGGCTGAGATCCCTGACAGAAACCTCCCGGACCGCAGTTTCGGAAGGGCGCTTGAAACTTCTACGCAGAATAATCCCGCGGGCCATCTACAGTCGTCTTACTTCGGTATGTCACTGTGCCAACCTAAGAGTGCCGATCAGCCCTTGCGCAGGGGCTTCTTCACAATAATCAATCCCGCGCAAACCAGGTGTGTATGTATGTATGTTTTGGTGGTGTTGAACAGTCCAACCGGCGATGGCTTTGATTGATTGAGTTTGATTGATTGAGACCTTTATTAGTAGATTGCACAGTACAGTACATATTCCGTACAATTGACCAGTAAATGGTAACACCCGAATACGTTTTTCAACTTGTTGAAGTCAGGGTCCACGTTAATCATTTCATGGCTACGTAGAACAGGGATGCGACTCCTGGGAGTTCCTAGTCACAGTACTGCACGATTGGCGGGCGATGTCACGGGTCGCTAAGCGGCTGGAAAAAGGGATGAAGTCCCTTCTCGGCAGCGACATCTATCACGGAGCAACCCTCTTAGGATCCACTTTGCTCCACCCTTGAGGAGCTGTAACAACTAACTAAGATACTAACTAATGAACGACATAGACGATACCTCGCCATACTCTCCGGAGTGGCTGTGAAGACACTTCAATCAATCAATGTTTATTTATATAGCCCCAAATCACAAATGTCTCAAAGGACTGCACAAATCATTACGACTACAACATCCTCGGAAGAACCCACAAAAGGGCAAGGAAAACTCACACCCAGTGGGCAGGGAGAATTCACATCCAGTGGGACGCCAGTGACAATGCTGACTATGAGAAACCTTGGAGAGGACCTCAGATGTGGGCAACCCCCCCCCTCTAGGGGACCGAAAGCAATGGATGTCGAGCGGGTCCAACATGATACTGTGAAAGTTCAATCCATAGTGGCTCCAAGACAGCAGCGAGAGTCCCGTCCACAGGAAACCATCTGAAGCGGATCAGCAGCGTAGAGATGTCCCCAACCGATACAGGCGAGCGGTCCATCCTGGGTCCCGACGAGCGGTCCATCCTGGGTCTCGACTCTGGACAGTCAGTACTTCATCCATGGTCATCGGACCGGACCCCCTCCACAAGGGAGGGGGGGACATAGGAGAAAGAAAAGAAGCGGCAGATCAACTGGTCTAAAAAGGAGGTCTATTTAAAGGCTAGAGTATACAAATGAGTTTTAAGATGAGACTTAAATGCTTCTACTGAGGTAGCATCTCGAACTGTTACCGGGAGGGCATTCCAGAGTACTGGAGCCCGAACGGAAAACGCTCTATAGCCCGCAGACTTTTTTTGAGCTCTAGGAATCACTAATAAGCCGGAGTCTTTTGAACGCAGATTTCTTGCCGGGACATACGGTACAATACAATCGGCAAAATAGGCTGGAGCTAGACCGTGTAGTATTTTATACGTAAGTAGTAAAACCTTAAAGTCACATCTTAAGTGCACAGGAAGCCAGTGCAGGTGAGCCAGTACAGGCGTAATATGATCAAACTTTCTTGTTCTTGTCAAAAGTCTAGCAGCCGCATTTTGTACCAACTGTAATCTTTTAATGCTAGACATGGGGAGACGCGAAAATAATACGTTACAGTAATCGAGACAAGACGTAACAAACGCATGGATAATGATCTCGGCGTCTTTAGTGGACAAAATGGAGCGAATTTTAGCGATATTACGGAGATGAAAGAAGGCCGTTTTAGTAACGCTTTTAATGTGTGACTCAAAGGAGAGAGTTGGGTCGAAGATAATACCCAGATTTTTTACAGAGTCACCTTGTTTTATTATTTGGTTGTCAAATGTTAAAGTTGTATTACTAAATAGAGGTCGGTGTCTAGCAGGACCGATAATCAGCATTTCCGTTTTTTTGGCATTAAGTTGCAAAAAGTTTGCGGACACTTCCTGCTCCCATCAACACTTCTTAAACTTTAATAAGCACTTACTTGTTCTGTTGTTTGAAACTGGTTTAGCGGTTAGCTTTGCTATTAGCACTCCTTCCCCTGTGGTTGCTGTCAGAGTGTTACATGTTTAGCCTCGTCCAGTGACGATACCCGGTAACGATACTTAAGATACTTCAACCCAACTCACTCGTTTGAGTCACACATCAAGACTGTTACTAAAACAACCTTCGTTCATCTCCGTAATATCGCTAAAATCCGTTCCATTTTGTCCACTAGAGACGCCGAGATCATTATTCATGCGTTCATTACGTCTCGTCTCGATTACTGTAACGTATTATTTTGGGGTTTTTCCCATGTCTAGCATTAGAAGATTACAGTTGGTACAAAATGCGGCTGCGAGACTTTTTACAAGAACAAAAAAGTTTGATTATAATTACGCCGATACTGGCTCACCTGCACTGGCTTCCTTTGCATTTAAGATGTGACTTTAAGGTTTTTGTCAGAGTTGCCACTGACAGTTGGTTTGTGTTTTAGTTTCTCCTCTGTGTGTTAGTATTTCCTGTCCTTAGTTCCTGTCTAGTGCTCTTATTTTGGTTCAGCTTCCTGTTTGTCTCCTTGTGTCCTGTTTTCACTCAGCTGCGGCTGATTGGCATCTGGTCACACCTGATGTCAATCAGCCTGCTCCTATTTGTACCTGTTTTGTCTTGTGTCAGTTGCTGGATCATTGTATTGTCTTGTCAATGTCACGTCTAGTCGCTCTTGTGAGCTGTTATCGCTCCTGTCGTGTCGTACCTTGTTTTTGCAGCGTAGCGGTAAGCTATATTCAGCTGATGCTTGTAGCTTACTGTTTTTTGTTCCCTGCTTCCGTTTTGTTTTTCATTATACAAGTACGACTTCTGTTTGCCTGTTCACTACCCGCTAGCTTCCGCGCTAAGCTCCTGTTCGTTATTTTCTAGCTCCCAGGCTAGCTCCTTTTGTTTGATTAACCGCCTCGTGCGTGCTTTGTGTTTGTACCCTTTTGTTTTTGTTTTTGTCTTAGAATTTAATTAAATTCTAAGACAAAAATGTTCACATTCCATGCCTGCCTCCATCTCTGCATCTTGGGGTTCGTCACCAAAACAACCTTGACAGTTTTACTGCTTAGGTATAACATTCTACACGGTCTAGCTCCATCCTATCTTGCTGATTGTATTGTACCATATGTCCCGGCAAGAAATCTGCGTTCAAAGAACTCCGGCTTATTAGTGATTCCCAGAAACCAAAAGTCTACGGGCTATAGAGCGTTTTCTATTTGGCCTCCAGTACTCTGAATTGCCCTCCCGGTAACAGTTCGAGATGCTACCTCAGTAGAAACATTTAAGTCCCATCTTAAAACTAATTTGGATGCTCTAGCCTTTAAATAGACGCCCATTTTAGACCAGTTGATCTGCCGTTTCTTTTCTTTTCTGCTCTTCCCCCCCAGTCACTTGTGGAGGGGGTGGGGCACAGGTTCTGTAGCCACAGATGAAGTGCTGGCTGTCCAAAGTTAGGGTGGACCGATCGCCTGTGCATCGGTTGGTGACATCTCTGCGCTGCGCTGTCGACCTGTCTCCGCTCGGGATGGTCTCCTGCTGGCCCCACTGTGGACTGGACTCTCCCTATTATGTTAGGTCCACTATGGACTGGACTCTCACAATATCATGCCCGATCCACTCGACGTCCATTGCGCCGGTCGCCCTGGAGGGGAGTCCCCACATCTGCGGTCCTCTCCAAGGTTTCTCATTTTCCCATTGGGTTGAGTTTTTCCTTGCCCTGATGTGGGATCTGAGCCGAGGATGTCGTTGTGGCTTGTGCAGCCCTTCGAGACATTTGTGATTCAGGGCTGTATGAATAAACATTGATTGATGATCATTGATTGATACAAAGGAATGCAGTTTGTTTGGAGGTGTTTATTATTCGAGCGGCTCCACACTGTGTATGGATACAAAAAATCAGCTGATAGCTTGTCAGCAGGGGGACTAAAAGTAAATATGATATCATCCAGTTGTGATTGGCATTGATCGGCAATGGTGATCAAATACTTTTTCAAGAAAATTGAACAATAGTTATTGGTCACAGATTGACTGGCACGTCACTACTACAAATACCCAGAGACAAATTGTTTGCTTTTAGAGCCAAATGAGAAAAGTACCAAAATACTGGATAAATAGGCGAGTAAAGTAAATGACTTTGTGACAGTGGACCTTATTCCACTAAATGTACGTACGTGCACAGTGCTGGCCGGGAATCAACCTCTACTTCACCCTTTACTAAAGCAAGAAGATACATTCTAATTGTTTACAAGGTGAAATTTGTGTTTGTATTTTGGTTATGGTGACACAGCAGGAAAGGGCTGGTAAAAGTTGGCATGTAAAATGTCACGATAAGTGCTCTGACATTTATTATTTGACGTTCCTGGTTCTCAAGCCTGTCTGCAGCCGCATGTTGTGCTATATGAAGGCAATGCCCAGCAAAAAAGAAACAAACGGCTGTCTTTTGATAAACCCATTATTGATCAGACCTCTGGGAAAACTCCCGGTACTCCGGATGACTAGTCCGCCCCTGGGGAGGACTTAAGTAGTTGGCCATAAATTGCTTCTTTCACACCTCATTCAAACACACGGTCTTCCCTACCCAGACCACGGATATCGTTTGAGTCCAGTTGGCGAAAGCGTCTGATCAAAGCTACATATATTAACTGCTATAGTCAACAAAAGCTGAACAATCACAGCTCAGTGCTTGGTTACCATTGACATGAAGTTTGAATTTTAAAGTTAAGTTAAAGTACCAATGATTGTCACACACACACTAGGTGTGGTGAAATGTGTCCTCTGCATTTGACCCATCCCCTTGATCACCCCCTGGGAAGTGAGGGGGGCAGTGGGCAGCAGCGGTGCCGCGCCCGGGAATCATTTATGGTGATTTAACCCCCAATTCCAACCCTTGATGCTGAGTTCCAAGCAGGGAGGCAATAGGTCCCATTTTTTAAAAGTCTTTGCTATGACTCGGCTGGGATTTGAACTTCCAACCTACCGATCTCAGGGCGGACACTAGGCCACAGGGTTTGGACATACTTGCCAACTTTGCGACCTCCGAATATACATTATATATATATATATATATATATATATATATATATATATATATATATATATATATATATATATATATATATATATATATATATATGTCTTGATTGGATTATCCAGAGAATAGTGCTCGATACCGTGGTAGAGCGCAATATGTATGTGTGGGAAAAAATCACCAGACTACTTAATCTCTACAGAACTGTTTCATGAGGGGTTCTCTCAATCGTCAGGAGATTTTAATGGAAGCATTCACATACAATGGTTTATATAGGGCACAGAGTGGGTAGGTACAGGCAGGCGTAGGGGCGTGGTGATTGGCTCATGTCTTGCCTAGTAGGTGTTTCCGTCTGTGACGGCATGCTGAGATGATTTCGCTGCGCTTGTTGAGAGATGACAGGTCTGGGTGATATATAATAAACAGTTTATCTTTTAAGCATAGGTTGCATCTTTTATTACCACTGTTGTAAGGTGTGCTGGATCCAATAATTTGCCATGTTATTGAATATTCAACATTATTGTATTTGAGGTTCCAAATGTGCTTGCTGAGTTCTGTAGAATTCCTCAAAGTCTGGTTTCTAAAGGAGGCCTTGTGATTTGGGGGTTGCGAGCAAAAAAAATAAAGTAGTACAGGTTCTCCATTCACAGTAACACACTGTAAAAACAACAATCATAGATTTTACGGTAAACAAAACTGACAGCTCAGTTGCCATAATTTTATCGTAAAATTGATGCTGTGTTTTTTCCCCAAAATGAGTATTAATGGAATGGAATGAAAAACACACTGGAAATGGAAAAACCATACCACTGTTTTTTTATGCTTAATTCTATCAAACTGAAAATCCAGCAGGATTTGAGACGGACAACATTACTAATTAACTCTTATATTAGCATCCTTTTATGTTAAAATACTGAACACAATTTAAATGGGATTAGGTAAACATCTGTTCAGTAGTTCAACATAAAAGTGTTTGATTGTTAGGTATTAAAAGCCTCAGAATGCAACGGGTCCATCAGACCCACAAACACCGGTTGAGTAACAACAATATGAACATTACACTAGGGTTAATCGATTAATAACGGCTGCGTTCTGGGACCAAGACAACGAACTAGAACATTATTTGATTAAACAATCAGACGCATTTAACCCAGAAAGACGTGTCGAAGGGCGTATTAGACAAGTAGCTAACGGCAATTACTTCATGCTAATATGGCCCGCCGACGGCCAGGCTGCTGCGTTCAGGGACACTCGTATGAAGTGGGTCATTAAGACATCTGCAGGAGTTGCACGTCTTGGTGCCGACTGGAGGACGGTTCAAGGTCAAGGTGGTTTGTTCCGGAGCGATGCTCGCGTCCGTCTTTTGCTTTTCTTCCAGTAAACTGTCCTCCTGACATTCCCCCCCCCCCCCATCACTCCCCTCCTCGCCGCCCCATCCGTCTGTGCACCTCGCTGATAAGAAAGCACCAGCCACCCCCGTCACTAAAAAGGGGGGAAACCATGGCAACGTACTATACCACGTGCTGACATCACGGCAGTTAAATATAACACCCACCGCCCCACTCGATGCCACACGACTAGTTGTTCTGCCGTCGATCGTCAGACGGCTATAAATACATGATTTCCTTCCCATAATTGCACATCTGACAGCTTGTTCGGATGGCGGCAGGAACAGGAGCCGACTAGGAGAAAGAATAAATTGTGTGTATTGCAGATAGACTTCTTTAAGTGCTCATAAAAAAAAGAGTTTCATAAGTGTACCCCAGCTCTTCTTAAATAGTGCTGCAATGCCAGAGGGGCACGTGTGGAACATGCTTTATCAGTATCATGCAGTATATTGCTTGGAACCCCACTTCAAGTGCAGTTTGATATTTCAAAAATCTTATTTTTTATTTTGTAAAGAATGCTATCAATTTATTACAATCTGTGTTTGTTAATTGTATTAGGGCAAGGGTCACCAACGCGGTGAAAATAGCTCAAATAGCAGCACTTACCAGTGAGCTGCCTCTATTTTTTTAATTTTATGTATTTACTAGCAAGCTGGTCTTGCTTTGCTCGACATTTTCAATTCCTTTATTTTTTGACTTTGCATCTTAAAACATTCAGAAAGACAATTTTAGAGAAAAAGTACTTGAAAAATGATTTTAGGATTTTTAAACACATATACCTTTTTACCTTTTAAATTCCTTCCTGACAATGTTCAAGTAAATTTTTTTTTTTTTTTACTGTAAAGAATAATAAATACATTTTTATTTAATTCTTCATTTTAGCTTCTGTTTTTTTGACGGAGAATATTTGTGAAATATTTCTTCCAACTTATTATGATTAGAATAAAAATAAAAATATTCTGGCAAATATAGAAAATCTTTAGAATCAAATTTAAATCTTATTTCAAAGTCTTTTGAATTTCTTTTAAAATTTTTGTTCTGGTAAATCTAGAAGAAATAATGATTTGTCTTTGTTAGAAATATAGCTTGGTCCAATTTGTTATATATTCTAACAAAGTGCAGATTGGGTTTTAACCTATTTAAAACATGTCATCAAAATTCTAAAATTAATCTTAATCAGGAAAAATTATGAATGATGTTCCATAAATTATTGTTTTAATTTTTTCAAAAAGATTCGAATTAGCTAGTTTTTCTCTTCTTTTTTCAGTTTAATTTTAAAGAGTTCAAATTAAAGATAAACTATTTTTCAAAATTACATTTTCATTTTTTTCCTGTTTTGTCCTCTTCTAAACCGTTCAATTAAGTGTTTTTTTTTCATCATTTATTCTCTACAAAAAACCTTCTGTAAAAGGAAAAAAAAATGTACGACGGAATAACAGACAGAAATACCCATTTTTATATATATATATATATATATATATATATATATATATATTAAAGGTAAATTGAGCAAATTGGCTATTTCTGGGAATTTTTTTAAGTGTGTATCAAACTGGTAGCCCTTCGCATTAATCAGTACCCAAGAAGTAGCTCTTGGTTTCAAAAAGGTTGGTGACCCCTGTATTAGGGTATTATTTTGATACTTTTCGGTACTTCTCTAAATAAAGGGGGCCACAACAATTGCATTATTGGATTTTACCCAAAAATCTCAGGGTACATTAAACATTAGTTTCTTATTGCAAGTTTGTCCTTGTGGGAGGGGCGTGGTCCACGTGTCCCCTCTGGGCAGGGCATGCGCAGGAGTTTGAGTCAACTGACAGGTGAGGAGATATCTCAGCTGGAACGAGTTATCTAATCACCTGTCTCTTTATTAGCAGCGTCAGAGACCATGAGGACGGGCTGTCATGAAAAGACAATTGCTGAAAACATGAGAAGGCAACAGCTGAAAAGCACGAGAAGAACATTGATGAAATAAAACTCATTGTAAACCCTGAATGAGGACGTGTGGCCGTGATCTGTGGTCTAAAAAGAACCCAGCGACAGCAGAGACGTTTACAGTCCTTAAATAAAATAGTGAACATACAAGACAATTTGTCTTTTAGTAGTAAGTAAACAAACAAAGGCTCCTAATTAGTCTGCTAACATATGCAGTAACATATTGTGTCATTTCTTATTCTGTTATTTTGTCAAAATTATTAAGGACAAGTGGTAGAAAATTAATTATTAGTCGACTTGTTCATTTACTGTTAACATCTGGTTATTTTCTATTTTAACACGTTCTATTTACACTTCTGTTAAAATGTAATAATCACTTATTTTTATGTTGTTTTGATACTTTACATTAGTTTTGGATGATACCACAAATCAAATCAAATCAACTTTATTTATAAAGCACATTTAAAATTTACCACAGGGGTAGCCAAAGTGCTGTACAAAGGACAGGTTAAAAGGTAATACGGGGACCGAGCAAACAACACAACACAAACAGAACGTGATAAAAAATAAATAAATAAAACATAAAAACAGGTTCACAGCAGGTGTATAATGGGGTGCCATTGCTGGATGGATATCACTTAGTGTTAAAATCCAAGGAATACAAGTATGTTTTTAAGAGAGATTTAAAAACAGGAAGAGAGGAGGCTTGTCTAACACTCAGAAGTAGGTCGTTCCAGAGCTTGGGAGCAGCAGCGGCAAAAACTCTGTCACCTCTAAGCTTCAGCCTTGTGTCAGGGACCGTCAGTAGCAGCTGATCGGCTGATCTTAGGGATCGGGTGGGGCAGTAAGGCTGAAGGAGGTCGGAGAGATATGTTGGCGCGAGGTTGTTTAGACATTTAAAAACAAAAAGGAGGAGTTTAAAATTGTTTCGGTAACGCACAGGGAGCCAGTGAAGGGAACCTAATATAGGGGTGATGTGCTCACGTCTGCGGGTCTGAGTTAGCAGACGAGCATCAGAGTTCTGCACGAGCTGCAGGCGGGCGAGGGAGGCCTGGCTAATGCTTACATACATGGCATTGCAGTAGTCTAAGGCGTGAATTAATTTCTCGAGATCATGTCCTGACAGAAGCGGTTTCACTTTTGCTATTTGGCGTAATTGATAAAAGCTTTTTTGAACGACGCTGCTGATTTGTTTTTCGAATTTAAAATCTGAGTCGAACTTTACCCCCAGGTTTGTGACACAGTCGCTGAGATACGGGGTCAGAGTGCCGAGGTCAACGTTGGGGGAGGGAAAGCGACTTTGACCGAACAACATAAGTTCTGTTTTGTCTTCATTTAGACACAGGAAGTTAGCTGAAAGCCAGGCTTTGATGTTGTGCAGGCAGTCAATGAGACGTTGAACCGTGTTATTTTGTGCCATGGGAAAATAGATCTGGCAATCATCGGCATAAAAATGAAATGCAATACCATACTTCCTAAAAATAGAACCAAGGTAACGCGCATATAGGATTGGGGCAAGGATTGAGCCCTGGGGGACCCCGTGTGGTAGAGGTGCTGTGGAAGACATAAAACTGTCTATTTTTACACAAAAACAATGCGGGTATCAATACGATACCAAGTAGTTACAGGATCATACATTGGTCATATTCAAAGTCCTGAGTTTATAAACATAATATATATATTTTTTAAACTGAAAGAAGATGTTGTGATGCCCAAAAATATCAACGTAATCATAGTAGTATTGCTCCTGTACTTGGTATCGTTGCAGTGGATGTCAGGTGTAAATCCACTAATGCCGTTTGTTTACATTGTCCTGCAGGGATGATACTTGTAAAAAAACATATTGTATTTGTCGCCATGCTCGTCTGCTCATAAAACAGCAATAACACGACATGGCGATCACGGAGCAGGGGTTGGACCGGTACTTTTCAGAATTAAAATGATTCATTATTATCGCGGTACTATACTAATAACCGTTATGCTGATGACACCCAACTCTACATGCCCCTAAAGCTGACCAACATGCCGGATTGTAGTCAGCTGGAGGCGTGTCTTAATAAAATTAAACAATGGATGTCCGCTAACTTTTTGCAACTCAACGCCAAAAAAACGGAAATGCTGATTATCGGTCCTGCTAGACACCGAACTCTATTTAATAATACAACTCTAACATTTGACAACCAAACAATTAAACAAGGCGACACGGTAAAGAATCTGGGTATTATCTTCGACCCAACTCTCTCCTTTGAGGCACACATTAAAAGCGTTACTAAAACGGCCTTCTTTCATCTCCGCAATATCGCTAAAATTCGCTCCATTCTGTCCACTAAAGACGCTGAGATCATTATCCATGCGTTTGTTACGTCTCGCCTCGATTACTGTAACGTATTATTTTCGGGTCTCCCCATGTCTAGCATTAAAAGATTACAGTTGGTACAAAATGCGGCTGCTAGACTTTTGACAAGAACAAGAAAGTTTGATCACATTACGCCTGTACTGGCTCACCTGCACTGGCTTCCTGTGCACTTAAGATGTGACTTTAAGGTTTTACTACTTACGTATAAAATACTACACAGTCTAGCTCCATCCTATCTTGCCGATTGTATTGTACCATATGTCCCGGCAAGAAATCTGCGTTCAAAGGACTCCGGCTTATTAGTGATCCCCAAAGCCCAAAAAAAGTCTGCGGGCTGTAGAGCTTTTTCATTTCGGGCTCCAGTACTCTGGAATGCCCTCCCGGTAACAGTTCGAGATGCTACCTCAGTAGAAGCATTTAAGTCTCACCTTAAAACTCATTTGTATACTCTAGCCTTTAAATAGATTCCCTCTTTAGACCAGTTGATCTGCCGTTTCTTTTCTTTTTCTTCTATGTCCCACTCTCCTTTGTGGAGGGAGTCCGGTCCGATCCGGTGGCCATGTACTGCTCGCCTGTGTATCGGCTGGGGACATCTCTGCGCTGCTGATCCGCCTCCGCTTGGGATGGTTTCCTGCTGGCTCCGCTGTGAACGGGACTCTCGCTGCTGTGTTGGATCCGCTTTGGACTGGACTCTCGCGACTGTGTTGGGTCCATTATGGATTGATCTTTCACAGTTTCATGTTCTCATAGTCATCATTGTCACCGACGTCCCACTGGGTCATTATTGTCACCGATGTCCCACTGGGTGTGAGTTTTCCTTGCCCTTATGTGGGCCTACCGAGGATGTCGTAGTGGTTTGTGCAGCCCTTTGAAACACTAGTGATTTAGGGCTATATAAGTAAACATTGATTGATTGATTGATATACCGTACAACCCTATATGTACAATACATATAATGAACAGGCCATACAAAAGCTAATTTTCATCTGTTGTCCTAGGGCCGCGGCTCTGGAGCCACATGCAGCTCTTTAGCGCCGCCCTAGTGGCTCGCTGGAGCGTTGTCAGAAATATATGAAAAATGGAAAAAGATGAGAGAAAAAAAACATATTTTTTGTTTTAATATGGTTTCTGTAGGAAGACACACATGACACAAACCTCCCTAATTTCTATAAAGCACACTGTTTATATCTAACATGCTTCACTGATTTGAGTATTTGGAGAGCGCCGTTTTGTCCTACTAATTTTGGCGGTCCGTGAACTCACCGTAGTTTGTTTACATGTATAACTTTCTCCGACTTTCTAAGACGTGTTTTATGCCACTTCTTTTTTTGTCTCATTTCGTCCACCAAACTTTTAATGTTGTGCATGAATGCACAAAGGTGAGTTTTGTTGATGTTATTGACTTATGTGGAGTGCTAATCAGCCATATTTGGTCACTGCATGACTGCTAGCTAATCGATGCTAACATGCTATTTAGGCTAGCTGTATGTACATATTGCATCATTATGCCCCATTTGTAGCTATATTTGAGCTCATTTAATTTCCTTTAAGTCCTCATAATTCAATTTATATTTCATGACAGACTTTCTGTACGTAATATGGGTTTTATTTTTTTGCGGCACCAGATGGATTTGTTTTTCTATTTTTGGTCCAATATGGCTCTTTCAACATTTTGGGTTGCCGACCCCTGTCCTAAGGGAAAGGCAAAGTGACAGCTGGTTGAAAATCCAAATGAAAAACAAAATATCAACAATACCAGCCCACTATACCTATACGGAATATTTATTATACACACAAAAGTAGTGACCACAAACCTGATGATCCTTTACACATTTTTGTTATGTTCAATTTCAAACGTAAGTATCACAGTCCAGAACAATTTATGGTAAAACATTGCACATCATTGCTGCTCCAAATGAAAAGCAGTTATTGCCAAATACCGTGGATCTAAAATTGACATATCCGTCATAACTATAACAATAACATGTGATTTCTTTAATCACATTCTACAAATGGTTTGATCTGGATTTATCACCATTTGCAACATTACGTCTCAATAATTATCGTATTTGCAGAAAGATAAATGACATGACACAACTTATATGCAACTCGTCGGCTGATGGGGTAATAAAGAGTTAATTTATTCCGTGGCTCTTATTCAGCCATTGGCTTTTAAATTGGTCTTGAGATGTTCTAGGACAGGGGTGTCAAACTCATTTTCATTGAGGGCCACATCGCAGGAATGGCTGCTTTCAAAGGGATGCTTTTTTTTTTTTAATTAATTCACATTATGCCTGCGGGTAATAACCTGTGATTAATCATGATTAGTCAAAATGCATATGCATTGGATTATTAGATTTTTTTACGTATAATTTGCTTTAAAATCATAAACAAAGGTGACAAGCAGATATTTAACTCTTTGTTTTTGTCTCACAAAAATAGTATTGCAAGCCTACAATAATACAATTGGCATGATCAGATAATATTAAAGTTTCAAATATGTATTTTTCTTTCTGTCAATATTGGAAAAATTAATGCAATTAGTTAAAAAAAAAGAAAGAATAAAATAAAAAAATATATTTTATTGAAACCCATTTTTTCTAGGCTTTTGCGGGCCACATAAAATGATGTAGCGGGCCAGAACTGGCCCCCGGGCCTTGAGTTTGACACCTGTGTTCTAAGATATGCGCTAACTAGCAATACAAATGACTGTCATTGACAAATATGTATTTGTACTGTAACTGTGCTGCTCATTAAGCTGCTAAAAAAATAATACCACTTTTTTTCCCCCATCTAAAATCCAGGGCAGACATAGTGCTGATGAAAATAGTCACATGTCACATTTGTATGTAAGCAAAGGACGGTCAAAATAAGCACAGAACACTCCATCGATCGTGTGTAATGGTCTATAGTTTCAATTTAACATATAGACTTTTGGTGTTTTTTATTTGAGTCATATTGCAGTTTACACATATCTCTTATGTGTGGCTGCCATCTACTGGTCACACTTATTAGTTCACCATGTACCAAATAAAATAGCTTTGAGGTCGGTAAGCACCACCAAAATGATTCCGTACATTAGGCGCACTGTCGAGTTTTGAGAAAATGAAAGGATTTTAAGTGTGCCTTATAAATCGAAAAACATTTCAAGTAAATGTGACGGACTACCCGTAGCTCGCTACTACCAACCTCTGAATTTGCGTGTGACCTTGTGACTTCCAGGCTTCGGTTGATTGATGAAATGGAGTCAAAGGTCACTAATGCTTACGTTGGATTAATGAAATTGGTCATGTGACAGTTCCCGCTGGAAGAAGTCTCTAACAAACCAACTGAATACGTCTTTGCGAACAGTAATCAAAATAATCTAAATACATTTAAAAAATGTAGTGATCGGAATGAAACTCCATTCAACAAAGAAAGGGAGTGTTTTTAATGAAATATTCAAGTAAAAGCATGTTGCATTAGAACTAATCTGGCAAGAGCGATTAATCCAAAATGTTACTGACGTCGCACGACGGCCGCAATGACACGCACGTGTTCGTTTACGCCAGGATAAACAAAAGCGATGACGTCATCATCGACAAATGAATTTGTGGGCAACAGATTTTATTCCCAATTTTGGTGCATTGCACTACCATTGTACGGGATTAGCAGATGCTAAATCCTATTGAGCGAATCTTGCCTGTCGCTGTTACCTTTTTTTGAGTTGAGTTTGAGTTTATTTGGAACATGCAAGCATACAACATGATACATCACAATTTCCAGTTTCTCTTTTCAACATGTTCAAAAAGGAGTAGGAAGAAGCAGAGTTTATTTAATCCTACCCCTTATCTTTTACATAACAGTTGCTAAAACTTTTGTTCACTTCCTGTTCTCAATGTATTCAGGATGGACCGCTCGCCTGTATCGGTTGGGGACATCTCTACGCTGCTGATCCGCTTGAGATGGTTTCCTGTGGACGGGACTCTCGCTGCTGTCTTGGATCCGCTTGAACTGAACTCTCGCGGCTGTGTTGGAGCCACTATGGATTGAACTTTCACAGTATCATGTTAGACCCGCTCGACATCCATTGCTTTCGGTCCCCTAGAGAGGGGGGGTTGCCCACATCTGAGGTCCTCTCCAATGTTTCTCATAGTCAGCATTGTCACTGGCGTCCCACTGGATGTGAGTTTTCCTTGCCCTTTTGTGGGTTCTTCCGAGGATGTTGTAGTCGTAATGATTTGTGCAGTCCTTTGAGACATTTGTGATTTGGGGCTATATAAATAAACATTGATTGATTGATTGATTGACAATGCATACTCCATAAGTAATAAGTAATCACAATACAAATAAATAAATAATTGGTGAAGTAAGTTTGATTCCATACGATGAGATGAATCAGATTATTTTGAGAATGAATGGGTGAGTAAAATCAGAATGTTTATCATGGTTCTTCATTTTTGTACTTTGTAAACACTTCCAGTTTGAAGAGTTTCTTGAAGTGGATCATATTAGTACATTGTTTGATTGCTTTGCTTAGTCCATTCCATAATTTAATTCCACATACTGATATACTGAAGGTCTTAAGTGTTGTACGTGCATACAAATGTTTTAAATTACATTTTTCTCTAAGATTATATTTCTCTTCTTTTGTTGAGAGGAATTGTTGTATATTCTTGGGAAGCAGGTTATAGTTTGCTTTGTGTATAATCTTAGCTGTTTGCAATTCCACTGTGCCGTGGAATTTCAGTATCTTTGATTCAATAAATAAAGGGTTTGTATGTTCTCTATATCCAACATTATGTATTATTCGAACTGATCTTTTTTGTAACACTGTTAGTGAATGAAGTGTTCTTTTGTAATTATTTCCCCATATTTCTACACAGTAACTCAGATATGGTAACACTAGTGAGCAGTAGAGAATATAAAGTGATTTTTGGTCCAGAACATACTTGGCTTTATTCATTATTGATGTATTTCTTGCAACTTTATGTTGTATATTTTTTACATGAGATTTCCAGTTCAATTTATCATCAATCATTATACCTAGAAATTTGGTTTCATTTACTCTTTCAATTTCTATTCCGTCTATTTGTATTTGTGTTTGACTTTCTTTTCTACTGTTACCAAATAGCATTATTTTAGTTTTACTGAGATTCAATGATAGTCTGTTTTAGCATTGATATCGCACATTGGAAACATCGAATGTCATGTAAATGTCAGGCTTGCCCCTGACAGTTTGTTTGTGTTTTAGTTTTTCCTCTGTGTGCGTGTAGTACTTCCTGTCTTTAGTTCCTGTCAGCGCTCTTATTTTGTCTGTTTCCTGTTTTTTTCCATGTGCGCTGTTTCCCCTCAGCTGCGGCTGATTGGCACCTGGCCACACCTGGTGTCAATCAGCCCGCTCCTATTTGAAACTGTTTTGCCCTCCAGTTGATTGCTTGATTATTGTCACGTATTGTCGCTCGTGTCGTGCCGTGTCGTGTCTTTGCAGCGTAGCGGTAAGCTATATTCGTTAGATGTTTGTAGCTTACTGTTTTTTGTTCCCTGCTTCCAGTTTGTTTTCATATTACAAGTATGACTTCTATTTTCTTGCTCGCTACCCGCTAGCTTCCACGCTAGGCCATTTTTGTTTTTTGCTAGCTTCCATGCTAAGCTCCCTTTGTTTTCTAGCTCCCATGCTACCTCTCTTAGTTGGTTATCCGCCTCGTGCCCACTTTTTGTTGTACCCTTTTGGTTTGTTCTTGTTTTAAAATCTTTATTAAATCATGTTTTCCTATCCAATGCCTGCCTCCATCTCTACATCTTGGGGTTCGTCACCAACTAACACTGACAGTAAAGCCAGCTTTTGCAAAACTTTAGGAAGGACGTTGCGGCTAAAAGAAGCTCATGAACAACAGTAGTTAGGCGAGAAATGAAAAAAGCTTTAAATATTGCAGCCTCACTACATCACATCGTTTTCTTTTTGCCGCGGTTGGGGAGAGTGGTCGTGCGTTCAATCCCCGCCTACTACCAATCTTGTCACGTCCGTTGTGTCCTTGAGCAAGACACTTCACCATTGCTCCTGATTAGGGTTAGGGCCTTTCATGGCAGCTCCTGCCATAAGTGTGTGTGAATGGGTGAATGTGGAAATAGTGTCAAAGCGCTTTGAGTACCTTGAAGGTAGAAAAGCGCTATACAAGTATAACCCATTTAACATTTTTCTTTAAAAAATATTCTACATATTCTAGTATTGTTTATGTATTACAAGTCGGTATTTACTGCGATGAGGTGGAAACTTGTCCAGGGTGTACACCGCCTTCCGCCCGATTGTAGCTGAGATAGGCACCAGCGCCCCCTGCGACCCCAAAGGGAATAGGCGGCAGAAAATGGATGGATGGAATTCAGTATTTGTCTTTTGTGATCAGTAACTATATTATACTATATATACTATATACTACATATACTATATACGGGGACGGGGTGACGCGGTTGGGAGAGTGGCCGTGCCAGCAATCTTAGGGCTCCTGGTTCGATCCCCACCTTCTACCAACCTCGTCACGTCCGTTGTATCCTTGAGCAAGACACTTCACCCTTGCTCCTGATGGGTTGTGGTTAGGGCCTTGCATGGCAGCTCCCGCCATCAGTGTGTGAATGGATGAATGGGAAAATAGTGTCAAAGCCCTTTCAGTACCTTGAAGGTAGAAAAGTGCCGTTCAAGTATAATCTATTTACCATTATATACAGTGGGGCAAAATAGTATTTAGTCAGCCACCGATTGTGCAAGTTCTCCCCCTTAAAATGATGACAGAGGTCTGTAATTTTCATCATAGGTACACTTCAACTGTGAAAGACAGAATGTGAAAAAAAGTCCAGGAATTCACATTGTAGGAATTTTAAATAATTTTTTTGTAAATTATGGTGGAAAATAAGTATTTGGTCAACTATTCAAAGCTCTCACTGATGGAAGGAGGTTTTGGCTCAAAATCCCACGATACATGGCCCCATTTATTCTTTCCTTAACACGGATCAATCGTCCTGTCCCCTTAGCAGAAAAACAGCCCCAAAGCATGATGTTTCCACCCCCATGCTTCACAGTAGTTATGGTGTTCTTGGTCTCTCACAGTTGAAGTGTACCTATGATGAAAATTACAGACCTCTGTCATCATTTTAAGTGGGAGAACTTGCACAATCGGTGGCTGACTAAATCATTTTTTGCCCCACTGTATACCAAGCAGTACTTCCATTTTCAGATTAAGCATGAACACTGCTAACAACAACGTGGCGGTTCATCTTGGCCGTGTTGTGACTCAATGTCTGAGCAGCCACCTCGTCTTCTCCACCACTGGTTGATACGGGTCACTACAGATAACAAATATACATAAAAGAAAAGTACTGTAGCATCGACGCTCCAACTATTATAAAGAGGGGAGATGGACGGAGGTTAAACCCTCAGCTTGTTGGCGTCCATGCGCTCCATTAGCTGCACTATGGCAGACGAGCCATTACCTTTGGCGATCACGACTCATTAGGCAAACACAGTACGCAACGCCAGTCAGACAGACACACACACACACACACACACACACACACAGGCACAAACAATCTTACCAAGCGGAGCATCCTGGCCTTTGCACTTCCTTTTTCTGCATGCCTCAGCAGTCGACACCTTACGGGAGGGATATCACCTACAAAGGCCGTAAATTAGAACGCAGAATTGCCTTTCTGAGTCATTCATCCCGCTCCAATTATATGTCAAGAGTTCCACTGCAGCCTGAAGACACACTAAAGACTTCTTATGCTTGGCTGCTTATTAATTTCCCGGCCCCCAACGTGCTCCTGTGTGTTCTTCTCCTGTTTTTTTTTGCAATGAATATGTGCATAGGGAGAGCCAGTTTGTTGCTTTTGGAACCAGTGGAACAATCGGGAAGTATTGATACTGTAAATACAATCTGCAAACATGCCAATGATAATGTTATTTTTAGTTTGATCATGAATTAACTTTTTTTTTCTGAAAACATGCATCAAAAAAAAAGAAAAAACGCATGAATACAAAGAACATTGAAAATATATAAAACATTTTATAATATAATGTACAATGCATATTATTGTATATAATAATCTTAAAATATTTTAAATGTATGATATTACATGTAATTTAAGCAAAAAAAAACTAATTCGCAGAAAAATAGTGAGCTCCTGGCCACAAAAAATATAAATGTAAAAATGCTGACTGTGGAGAGGGGCGTGTTCCGCGCGTCCCCTCCGGGCGGGGTGTGAAGCAGCCAACAGGTGAGTGGATACCTCAGCTGGAACGAGTGATCTAATCACCTGTTCCCTTTATTAGCAGCGCTGGAGACCAGGAAATGGGAAGAGGCATGAGGACGCAGGAGGACGCAGGAACGACGCACAGAGACGAAAAAGGGACAGCTGAAAAGCTGGACAGACGGACAATTGTGTAAAGTAAAAGATGTATTAAATGCTGTGTCAAACCTGTATCCTGAGCTGTGTGATACTGTGGTCAGAAGAAGCCGGGCGAGACGCAGGAAACCTCCACAACTGGCACCCAACTTAAGCGAACCACGACGATGTCCACCACATCAATCAATCAATGTTTATTTATATAGCCCCAAATCACAAATGTCTCAAAGGACTGCACAAACCATTACGACTACAACATCCTCGGAAGAACCCACAAAAGGGCAAGGAAAACTCACACCCAGTGGGCAGGGAGAATTCACATCCAGTGGGACGCCAGTGACAATGCTGACTATGAGAAACCTTGGAGAGGACCTCAGATGTGGGCAATCCCCCCCCCCCCCACCCCCCCCCCCCCTCTAGGGGACCGAAAGCAATGGATGTCGAGCGGGTCTAACATGATACTGTGAAAGTTCAATCCATAGTGGCTCCAAGACAGCAGCGAGAGTCCCGTCCACAGGAAACCATCTCAAGTGGATCAGCAGCGTAGAGATGTCCCCAACCGATACAGGCGAGCGGTCCATCCTGGGTCCCGACGAGCGGTCCATCCTGGGTCTCGACTCTGGACAGCCAGTACTTCATCCATGGTCATCGGACCGGACCCCCTCCACAAGGGAGGGGGGGACATAGGAGAAGCGCTGGCCGAGGTATCGGCAGCAAGCCGGCAACAGACGCAGCTAATCCAGCAGCTGATGGACAGATCCACGGTAGGAGGGGGAGCAGCGACATCCATGCAGAAGATCCCCACACCTTCCTGGATGTCTTCGAGGCCACGGCGACCTCATGCGGATGGCCAAAGGCAGAGTGGGGCGTGAAGCTTCTACCGCTTCTGGTGGGGGAGGCACAGCGAGCGGCGTTGGCCCTCCCAGCAGCCGCCAGGATGCAGTATGACAATTTACGCCACGCCATCCTAGATCGGGTCGGCAGCAGCTCGGAGGATCACCGGAGAAGGTTCCGAGCAATGAAATAGGGCCAAGAAGACCGCCCATTCGTCCTGGCGCAGCAAATGAGGGACGCGGCAAACAGATGGCTTCAACCAAATGGGCAAGATCCTCAAGTGGTGGAAAAAATACTCCTGGAGCAGTTTGTCGACGCCCTCCCGCCCAGGACCGCAGCAATGGGTGAGATACCACCGTCCAACGGAGGTTAAAACAGCAGTGGCACTGGCTGAGGACCACCTAGCGGTCCACAGGGACAACACACCAAAGGCAGCGGAAAGGCCCATCCCAGCTCCACGCCGACGATTCCCACCACCACACCGACTGGCACAGGAGTGGCGCCCTCACCTGGCCGGAGGACCGGGAAGCAAGGATCAGGTCCCCTCCTTGAACAATCAACACAAGCACACACACACACATACACATCCCACAAAGGGGGGGAAAGGGGAAAATAATTGTCTGACTCCTTGTCCGTTTCAGGGTAACAGCGCCGTCCAGAGAGGGCTTCCCTCACAGAGTGCGTCTCAGACACCCGGGCCGGTGTGCTGGGGTTGCGGTCAACCGGGTCACGTGCGCCCAGAGTGCTCCTTGATGGAGGTGGGTCAGGTGATGCAGGTTGTCGGGGCCCCAGCACCCGCCCCCGATTTAGGAGAGACGTACTGTGTCCCGGTAAGAATACAAGGGAGTACATACCGGGCGATGGTGGATTCGGGCTGTAAACAGTCCATGATTCACCAAAACCTGGTTCGACCCAGGGTGTTGAGGCAGGCGACACGGGGAAAAATCAGGTGTATTCATGGGGATGTGCACGAGTATCCGATTGTGCCAGTGGAAATTTGGTATGAGGGTCAAAAGCATAAGGTTAAGGTTGCCGCAAGCGCGCACCTTACGTATCCCATAATTTTAGGAACAAATTGGCCGGGGTTTAACCAGTTAGTGACACAATGTGTGGGGATGCGTTCACGGACTGTAGGACAGGGGAATATCCGCGCAGTACTCGCTGGCGACGCGGATTCATCCGGCACTGACAGGCGGGAACCGGCAGGGGCTTCGCGGGAGGCCCCACCGCCCCTCCGCTGGCAGTCCATGGAGGATTTTCCCCTTGAGCAGTCCCGCGATTAAACTTTACGTGCGGCCTGGGACCAGGTGGTTTGCATTGACGGTCAGCTGGTGCGCCTGGGGAAAACGCAGGTATTCCCCCACTTTGTGATTATTAGGGATAGCTTATATAGAGTGAGCCGTGACACTCAAACAGGTGAGGAGTCCACCCAGTTGTTGGTGCCAAAACCCCGCCGGGAAATGGTTTTCCAGGCGGGGCACTGCAATCCCCTCGCTGGCCACTTGGGGTACGAGAAAACACTCAATCGGGTCATGGTCCGTTTCTATTGGCCAGGCATCCGGGCAGACATACGCCGCTGGAGTGCTGCCTGTCCGGATTGCCAGCTGGTAAACCCGGCGGCCGTCCCGAAGGCCCCTTTGCGCCCTTTACCACTCATGGAGGTCCCGTTCGAAAGAATTGGGATGGACCTCATCGGACCATTTAACCCAAGCACACGGGGATATCGCTTTGTGTTAGTTCTGGTGGACTACGCAACGTGGTATCCCGAAGCAGTGCCGCTGCGCTCCATCTCTGCCAAGAGTGTGGCGCAAGCACTCTTCACGGTCATTTCCCGCGTCGGAATCCCGAAAGAGATTTTGACGGACCAAGGCACGTCGTTTATGTCACGCACGATAAAGGAACTGTACAGGTTATTGGGGATTAAAGCGATCCGCACCGGTGTATACCACCCACAAACTGACGGGCTGGTGGAACGGTTTTATAAAACGCTAAAAACCATGATCCGTAAGTTCACGCACGAGGACAAACCTAATTGGGATAAATGGCTGGATCCCCTAATGTTTGCGATGCGGGAGGCACCCCAGACCTCTACCGGTTTTGCACCGTTCGAGTTGTTATACGGCAGGAAGCCGCGCGGCGTATTGGACCTAATTAAAGAAAGCTGGGAGGAAGGTTCAAGCCGCAGTAAAAAACGAAATACAATACGTTATGGACCTGCGAGCAAAACTCCACCAGGTGGGGCACTTGTCACGCGAAAATTTTCTCCGCGCCCAGCAACGGCAACAGCGTACGTACAACAAGGGAACCCAACTGAGAAAATTTTCACCGGGAGAAAAAATACTTGTACTACTCCCAACTTCCAGCTCGAAATTGCTAGCAAAGTGGCAAGGACCCTTTGAGGTCACACGGCAGGTAAATGATGTGGACTACGAGGTTCGGCGCTCGGACCGAGGGGGAGGCTTACAAATTGACCATGTAAACCTACTGAAAGCATGGAGGGAGGCCGAGCCTGTCTCCATGGTGACGGTAGTGAGAGAGGAGGAGGAGTTGGGGCCAGAGATCCCGCACTTTGCCTCTACTTCTCCTCTTCCCAGTGATGACCAGCTCTCGTCTCGATTACTGTAACGTATTATTTTCGGGTCTCCCCATGTCTAGCATTAAAAGATTACAGTTGGTACAAAATGCGGCTGCTAGACTTTTGACAAGAACAAGAAAGTTTGATCACATTACGCCTGTACTGGCTCACCTGCACTGGCTTCCTGTGCACTTAAGATGTGACTTTAAGGTTTTACTACTTACGTATAAAATACTACACGGTCTAGCTCCAGCCTATCTTGCCGATTGTATTGTACCGTATGTCCCGGCAAGAAATCTGCGTTCAAAAGACTCCGGCTTATTAGTGATTCCTAGAGCCCAAAAAAAGTCTGCGGGCTATAGAGCGATTTCCGTTCGGGCTCCAGTACTCTGGAATGCCCTCCCGGTAACAGTTCGAGATGCTACCTCAGTAGAAGCATTTAAGTCTCATCTTAAAACTCATTTGTATACTCTAGCCTTTAAATAGACCTCCTTTTTAGACCAGTTGATCTGCCGATTCTTTTCTTTCTCCTATGTCCCCCCCTCCCTTGTGGAGGGGGTCCAGTCCGATGACCATGGATGAAGTACTGACTGTCCAGAGTCGAGACCCAGGATGGACCGCTCGTCGGGACCCAGGATGGACCGCTCGCCTGTATCGGTTGGGGACATCTCTACGCTGCTGATCCGCTTGAGATGGTTTCCTGTGGACGGGACTCTCACTGCTGTCTTGGAGCCACTATGGATTGAACTTTCACTGTATCATGTTAGACCCGCTCGACATCCATTGCTTTCGGTCCCCTAGAGGGGGGGGTTGCACACATCTGAGGTCCTCTCCAAGGTTTCTCATAGTCAGCATTGTCACTGGCGTCCCACTGGATGTGAATTCTCCCTGCCCACTGGGTGTGAGTTTTCCTTGCCCTTTTGTGGGTTCTTCCGAGGATGTTGTAGTCGTAATGATTTGTGCAGTCCTTTGAGACATTTGTGATTTGGGGCTATATAAATAAACATTGATTGATTGATTGATTGACATTGGCTCAAAGAGCGGAGGTGGCTGAGTTACAGCGGCGCTATGCAGATGTGTTCTCCTCGCGGCCCGGGCGCACGGATCTCATCCGACATCATATTGAGACCAGCCCGGGGATTACGGTGCGGTCTCGGCCATATAGGCTTCCCGAGCATAAACGCAAAATAGTTCGGGACGAATTAAAAACCATGCTGGAATTAGGAGTAATAGAAGAATCCCACAGTGCGTGGTGCAGCCCTATCGTTCTTGTAGGGAAGAAGGATGGGTCTGTGCGGTTCTGTGTGGATTACCGCAAGGTGAATGAGGTGTCACGTTTTGACGCATACCCAATGCCTCGGGTCGACGAGCTTCTGGATCGGCTGGGCACTGCTCGTTTTAACCAAGGGCTACTGGCAGATTCCCTTATCACCAGAGTCCCGGGAAAAATCGGCCTTCTCCACTCCGGAAGGTTTATACCAGTTTGTGACGCTCCCGTTCGGGTTGTTCGGTGCGCCTGCCACGTTCCAGCGCCTCATGGACCGGGTGTTGCGACTTCACGCTGCATACGCGGCTGCCTACCTGGATGATGTTATCATTCAGAGTAGCAGCTGGGAAGATCACCTGCGGCGGGTGGGGGCGGTGCTCGAGTCCTTGAGGCGGGCGGGGCTCACCGGCAACCCGGCGAAGTGTGCGGTTGGCCGGAGGGAGGTACAGTATCTGGGGTACCACTTGGGGGGGGAGGCTGCAGCCGCAGGTTGACAAGACGGCGGCTATTGCGGCCTGTCCACCCCCCAAGACTAAAAAAGAGGTGAGGCAGTTTTTGGGTCTGGCGGGCTATTACCGTCGATTTATTACCCGGTTTGCGGACCTGACCAGCCCACTGACAGACCTCACCCGAAAGGGTGCTCCAGACCTGGTTCAGTGGACGGAGCGGGGCCAGCAGGTGTTTGAGGAGGTAAAGAAAGCACTCTGTGAGGAGCCGGTACTGCATATGCCAAATTTTAACATCCCTTTCTGTCTGCAGGCGGACGCGTCGGGCCGGGGACTGGGGGGGGGGTTTGACCCGGCGGGTGGAGGGCGTCGATCGCCCCATACTTTTCATCAGCCGGAAGTTGTCGGACCGGGAGGCGAGGTACAGTACGGTGGAGAGGGAGTGCCTCGCCATCCGATGGGCGGTCGGGGCCCTCCGCTACTACCTGCTGGGGCGGGCTTCAGTCTCTGCTCGGATCACAAACCTCTCCAGTGGCTCCACCGTATGAAAGACGCCAATGCGCGGATCACCCGGTGGTATCTCGCATTACAGCCCTACAACTTCCGGGTGGTCCACAGGCCGGGAGCTCAGATGGCCGTGGCCGACTTCCTCTCTCGCTCCGCTATTAATTGAAATGTATTGTGTAAATGATATGAATGTATGAATAATATTCATAAAATTATTAAATGTATTATATTGAAAATGGATTTAATCTAAAAAAAAAGATAAAACCATCAGCAAAGAGAGTGAAAAGGTACCAGACACTCCCCTGCACACATACGAATAAAATAAATGTTGACAGACATTTTTAAAATAATCAATTAATAGCATATATTTAATATTATTATATACACATATCATATATTATTTTAAGTATATATAATTTAATTATATATTATTTTTGAAATACAAATTATGTAAACATTTTATGCATAGTATATATATATATATATATATATATATACATATGTATATATATATATATATATATATATATAAAATGCATAACAAATGTTTACATACTTTGCATATACATATATATGTATATATATATATATAAATATATATATATATATATGTAGACATACACACACACATATATATATATATACATACATATATATGCATTAAAAAATTACATAATTTTTATTTAAAAAAATAATATATACATAAAGTATATATACTTAAAATAATATATAAAAAGTGTATATAATAATATTATAATAATAAAATGTATGATATTAAATTTAATTTTAAACAGAAACTTTAGCAAAAAGAGTGATTATAATACCAGAAACTCCCCATAATAACATGCACACACACACACACACACACACACAAACACGCACACGCACACCCAAAACAATAAATATACATAAAGTATACATATATTACAAATAAAAAATATATAATATTTATAGATGTTACATTAGAATACTAACATTTATTTTATTAAACTCAAATTTGATCAAAACTAAAAACAAACGTTAGTCATCTGTCATGATCCGTAGTCTGGATCATGTTTAGTTTAGTTATTTTCTGTTAGTTTGGACTCCCTTTGTTGTTTGTGTACCTTTTTGTGAGTCAGTTTGGTCACCATGGCAACATATTAATTTCACCTGCTGAGGGTTCCTGACGCACACCTGTTTTTGTTAATTACTTCCTTATTTAAGCCTGCCTTGTCCCGTCAGTCGGTCTTGGTCCCTTGTTTGCGGTATGCAACTGTTTCGTTGGTAATTCTAGATTTCTTGTTACCTGATCCTGTGCTAGTGTTAGCATTAGCTTCTGTGCTTTCGCCACGCGTTTCTTTTCGTCTGTTTTTGTACCAGTGTTTTGTTATTAAATCATTCTTACCTTTTAGTTGTTGTCCGGAGTGTCTATGTTTGCGTTGGAGGAACGATCCCGCATTAAAATGCGACCCCCACGTGACATCATCAGAGTGATCGTAGACTTCGACTTAGACTTTGGCAAACTATTTTGATCCCCAAGGGAAATTATCCCCATAACAAATACAAAAAAAAATGTATATATAAAATTTAAAATACATACTTTCACTCAGATACATTTTACAATTATATCCCATAAGTATATATAACAATACTAAATTAAACAAAAATTGTATTTAAAAAAATAACACTGACTTATTGTACCAGGCACTCCCCACGAACAAATACCAGCAAAAATGTTAAAACATGAACCTCTGACCCTTGACCCTTGTAGTCATTCACACCTCTAGACTTACTGCCGCTTTCTTTTGATGAATTATCATAGCAACAGCTGACATAAAACATGACTTTAATGATGCTCATGTTCCGAGCTTCCCTTTCACTTAGAACAGAAAGAAGTGTCTGAAAGGTGACGTGTCTTCCACGAGTCTAACATGCGCTCCAGCTCATTTACAGCTGCCCGGGGGTCACCGAGTGTCAGCGGCACATGCTCAAAATATCCATGGGTCGCGGCGGACGGGAGGAGAGGAGTTACTGAGCTGTAAGCCATGACGTAAAAAGACTTTTGGATCAGGTGGACTTCCCCGAGTACATCAAATATTTTCCTCATCTTAGATGTTCACATTTAAACTCCTCAACAAATGTGGGGTGTCTTATAAAATATCCATCCATCCATTTTCTACCGCTTCTCCCTTTTGGGTTCGCCGGGGGTCGCTGGAGCCTATCTCAGCTACATTCGGGCGGTAGGCGGCGTACACCCTGGACAAGTCGGCACAATATGTGAATAAAAAACTATGTCGAAAAAACAATACTAGCATTCAACAGGCTTTACTTAGTCCAAACGACTTGATGGTTCGTGTTTGTTGAAGACGTTATGTTGTTGTTGTTGTTGTGCCCAAAGTGACTGGTGAACAACGTTTCGTAATGCAGGTCACTGGTGGAAAGACAGCTCTTTCCTGACCTTGCCTTTCTGTGGAATGAGACATTCTTTGGAGGAGCGATGTCTGTCCTGCTGTTCATGTTTGACAAAGATTAAAGTAAAGTTAAAGTTAAAGTACCAATGATTGTCACACGCACACTAGGCGTGGTGAAATTTGTCCTCTGCATTTGACCCATCCCCTTGATCACCCCCTGGGAAGTGAGGGGAGCAGTGGGCAGCAGCGGTGCCACGCCCGGGAATCATTTATGGTGACTTAACCCCCAATTCCAACCCTTGATGCTGAGTGCCAAGCAGGGAGGCAATGGGTCACATTTTTTTAAAAGTCTTTGGTATGACTCTGCCGGGGTTTGAACTCACAACCTGCCGATCTCAGGGCGAACACTCTAACCCAGGGGTGTCAAACTCATATACAGAGTGGGCCAAATTTTTAAACGGAACAAAGCCGCGGGCCAAAGTTAAACAAATTAACCTTTTAATAGGGACCCAAACAAGTTTTGCATTAAATATTGAACAAGCAAGGCTTATATAACTTTAGTGACACGCAAAATCCAGTTTCAAACAATAATAATAATAATAATAAAAAAAATATCAATGGCATATCAAATAAAATTTAAATAAAAATTGTATGCCTTTTTTTCTATTTGCAATCTTCTGAGATAAATATCAAATTTTTTCCACAGGCAAGTAATACATTTGAAAATAAAATAACAATAATGAATGAACCAAACATTCAAGCCTTGAAGTAGAAAGAGAAAATGCATGAATAAAGCGTTAGTTATTGGTCAGTTTGCTGGAAGTTTCCCGGAAGAGTTAGTGCTGCAAAGGGTTCTGGGTATTTGTTCTGTTGTGTTACGGTGCGGATGTTCACCCGAAATGTGTTTGTCATTCTTGTTTGGTGTGGGTTCACAGTGTGGCGCATATTTGTAACAGTGCTAAAGTTGTTGATATGGCCACCCTCAGTGGGACCTGTATGGCTGTTGCATTCACTTGTTTATGTGTGTGTGTGTGTGTAAAAGCCACAAATATTATGTAACAGGCTGTTAGTATAGAGGAAAAGCGGACGTCACGACAGGTTGTAGAGAACGCTAAAGGCAGTGCCTTAAATGCACGCCCCCAATATAGTTGTCCAGGTGGAAATCGGTAGAAATTCGGGAGAATGGTTGCCCTGGGAGATTTTCGGGAGGGGCACTGAACTTCGGGAGTCTACCGGGAAAATTAGGAGGTTGGCAAGTATGAGTATTAGCGGTGAATGCGGTGTTACAGCGGCACCGATGCTGTATAACACCGGCGGGCCAGCTCTAATGCTAAATTGATATTGCCTCAAGGGCCAGATTAAATTACATGGCCAGATTTGGCCCGCGGGCCAGAGTTTGACACCCATGCTCTAACCACTATGTCCAAGAATTTCACCTCTAGCGGCACAATACGAATGCCCCCGGCAGTCCCTCTTAATCATGACTCCAGTTTATGGAAAGCAAATCCCACAAAATATAACCTGGAGTCCTATTCCATTATTACGTCTTTCACACCTGTTTCGAACTAGCAACCTTAATCATCTGCACTTCTCTGCTTGCCCCCTTGACCTGACCTCAGATAAGCGAAAGAAGATGAACTTGATCGTTTTTTTCCTCCCCCAACCCTAATCCTAGCCCGTTTTTCTGAGTATCCACAGGGTTTGAATTGTACCCTTTTAAAGGCCTACTGAAATGAGATTTTCTTATTCAAGCGGGGATAGCAGGTCCATTCTATGTGTCATACTTGATCATTTCGCGATATTGCCATATTTTTTCTGAAAGGATTTAGTCGAGAACATCGACGATAAAGTTCGCAACTTACGGTCGCTAACAGAAAAGCCCTGCCTTTACCAGAAGTCGCAGACGATGACGTCACCCGTTGACGGTTCCTCACATTGTTTATAATGGGAGCCTCCAACAAAAAGAGCTATTCGGACCGAGAAAACGACAATTTCCCCATTAATTTGAGCGAGGATGAAAGATTTGTGTTTGAGGATATTGATAACGACGGACTAGAAAAAAAAAGAAAAAAAAATCATTAAAAATAAAAAAACGCGATTGCATTGGGACGGATTCATATGTTTTTCGACACATTTACTAGGATAATTCTGGGAAATCCCTTATCTTTCTATTGTGTTGCTAGTGTGAGTTTAATAGTACCTGATAGTCGGAGGGGTGTGTCCACGGGTGTCTTGAGGCCAGTGTCTGATGGAAGTCGACGGCAGCATTATGGATGGCACAAGCTCAGCTGATCTCCGGTAAGTGGCGACTTTTTGCCACAATTTTTTCACCGAAAACTGCTGGTTGACATTTGGTCGGGATCCATGTTCGCTTGACCGCTCTGATCCATAGTAAAGCTTCACCTCCGGGAATTTTAAACAAGGAATCACCGTCTGTTTGTGTGGCTAAAGGCTAAAGCTTCCCAACTCCATCTTTCTACTTTGACTTCTCCATTATTAATTGAACAAATTGCAAAAGATTCAGCAACACAGATGTCCAAAATACTGTGTAACTATGCCGTTAAAGCAGACGACTTTTAGCTGTGTGTGTGTGCAGCGCTAATATTTCCTAACAGTCCGTGACGTCACGCGTACACGTCATCATTCCGTGACGTTTTCAACAAGAAACTCCCGGGAAATTTAAAATTGTAATTTAGTAAACTAAAAAGGCCGTATTGGCATGTGTTGCAATGTTAATATTTCATCATTGATATATAAACTATCAGACTGCGTGGTGGGTAGTAGTGGGTTTCAGTAGGCCTTTAAAGCCTGAAGGGGTAGGAGGAAGGCTCCCAAAAGAGCAAATGGTTCCAGTGATAAAAGGGGTCTCCCACAAAGGCACCCAGAAGGTCCGGAAACCTGGCCCACCACTGGATTCTTTGGGTACATGTTCGACCTTTTATGGGTAAGTCTGTTTTGGGGTACTTTTGGACATTGTTTAGTGTTGTTTTGGGTCCTTTAAGGAGAAGATAGGTCATTATCATCATTTACGATCATTATTTGAGGTACTCAGGCCCTGCCTGCGTTAAGCCGGATAACTCCTTAAACAAATAATTATTTAGCCTTACCTTGTTTGTTTGTGCCGTAGGAATTTATGCAACTTCACCTAAATGGTCCCAAAAATATTTTTTTGCAAATTTATGATTACAATTTGCAAATAATGTGCCGTTGTCTAGTGTCCGTGCCATGTAGAGCTTGGCAGGGTTACCATGTAGTACTCCAGTAGGTGGCAGCAGGTAGTTAATTGCTTTGTAGAAGTCGGAATGAGTTGGGGATAGTTTGTCGTGATCCCAAAATGCTTAGGGATGGCTCTGCAAAACGTAAGTAAAACTGAACTGGCTGAAAAGTAAACAAAAACAGAATGCTGGACGATAGCAAAGACTTACAGTGTGTGTCCGTACATGACATGACAATCAACAATGTCCCCACAAAGAAGGATAGTGTCCGCACAACTGCAGTAGTTTTGATTGCCAATACAAAGCAGGTCAGACAATAGCACTCAAAGGAAGGTGTAAAGCTGCCACAGGAAAACACCGACTAAACAAAAAGGGCCACCAAAATAACAGCGCAAGACAGGAACTAAAGCACTACACACAGGAAAACAACAAACTTAAAAAAAACAACAACAACCTGGCAGAGTTTGATTTTTTTAACATTTCTGCTGGTGGCGTCCTTCCGTAATTGTTCAATGAAAAAAAAAAAAGTGCCTTGGCTCATAAAAGGTTGAAAAACACTGCACTAACCCGTCGTTTAAGGTTCCCCTCCTTGGATACTTTTTCACATGGTTAAAGGGGAACATTATCACAATTTCTGAAGGGTTGAAACCAATAAAAATCAGTTCCAAGTGGCTTTTATTTTTTGAAGTTTTTCTCAAAATTTTACCCATCATGCAATATCCCGAAAAACGGCTTCAAAGTGCCTGATTTTAACCGTCGTCATATCCACCCGTCTATTGTCCTGTGACGTCGCTGCGTGAAGCCACCAGAAACAAACATGGTGGATAGCACAGAAAGGTATAACATAGTAGCTCGGATTCAGACTCGGATTTCAGCGGTGCAAGCGATTCAACAGATTACGCATGTATTGAAACAGATGGTTGGAGTGTGGAGGCAGATAGCGAAAATGAAATTGAAGAAGAAACTGAAGCTATTGAGCCATATCACGACAGACAGCGGCACAGGAAGCGCAGATGAATTCGGCGATCGCCTTCTAACCAACGATTGGTATGTGTTTGTTTGGCATTAAATGTGGGTGGAGGGAAAGGCTGGATGCAAATATAGCTACAAATGAGGCATAATGATTCTATATGTACATACAGCTAGCCTAAATAGCATGTTAGCATCGATTATCTTGCTGTCATGCCGTGACCAAATATGTCTGATTAGAACGCTCCACATAAGTCAATAACATCAACAAAACTCACCTTTGTGATTTCGTTTACTTTATCGTTGGAAATGCATCTGCTTTGAGTGTCGCAGGATATCCACACATTCTTGCCATCTCTGTCGTAGCATAGCTGCCGTCGGTACAGTGTGCAGAACAAACAAGGGATTTTCGCATCTTTTGACCACTGGTGCAAATTGAATCCGTCTCTGTTCGTGTTGTTACACCCTCCGACAACACACCGACGGAAAATAACAGAACTGATTTGACTTGGTGCGTGTAATAAGATTGAGAAAATGGCAGATTGCTTCATGTTGTGACGTCACGGGTGAAAGGTCATTGCTCAGACAGGCTATCAATTGAAAGGCGTTTCAATCGCCAAATTCACCCTTTTAGAGTTCGGAAATCGGTTAAAAATACATATGGTCTTTTTTTTGCAACATCAAGGTATATATTGACGCTTACATAGGTCTGGTGATAATGTTCCCCTTTAAGTGCGCCATGTATTTCTTGAAACTCCGGCTCGTGCTTTGTGGACTTGGAGAAGGCATTCGACCGTGTCCCTCGGGGAGTCCTGTGGGGAGTGCTCAGAGAGTATGGGGTATCGGACTGACTTATTGTGGCGGTCCGCTCCCTGTATGATCAGTGCCAGAGCTTGGTCCGCATTGCCGGCAGTAAGTCGAACACATTTCCAGTGAGGGTTGGACTCCGCCAAGGCTGTCCTTTGTCACCGATTATGTTCATAACTTTTATGGACAGAATTTCTAGGCGCAGTCAAGGCGTTGAGGGGTTCCGGTTTGGTAACCGCAGGATTAGGTCTCTGCTTTTTGCAGATGATGTGGTCCTGATGGCTTCATCTGACCGGGATCTTCAGCTCTCGCTGGATCGGTTCGCAGCCAAGTGTGAAGCGACCGGAATGAGAATCAGCACCTCCAAGTCCGAGTCCATGGTTCTCGCCCGGAAAAGGGTGGAGCGCCATCTCCGGGTTGGGGAGGAGACCCTGCCCCAAGTGGAAGAGTTCAAGTACCTAGGAGTCTTGTTCACGAGTGAGGGAAGAGTGGATCGTGAGATCGACAGGCGGATATGTGCGGCGTCTTCAGTAATGCGGACGTTGTACCGATCCGTTGTGGTGAAGAAGGAGCTGAGCCGGAAGGCAAAGCTCTCAATTTACCGGTCGATCTACGTTCCCATCCTCACCTATGGTCATGAGCTTTGGGTCATGACCGAAAGGATAAGATCACGGGTACAAGCGGCCGAAATGAGTTTCCTCCGCCGTGTGGCGGGGCTCTCCCTTAGAGATAGGGTGAGAAGCTCTGCCATCCGGGAGGAACTCAAAGTAAAGCCGCTGCTCCTTCACATCGAGAGGAGCCAGATGAGGTGGTTCAGGCATCTGGTCAGGATGCCACCCGAACGCCTCCATAGAGAGGTGTTTAGGGCACGTCCAACCGGTAGGAGGCCACGGGGAAGACCCAGGACACGTTGGGAAGACTATGTCTCCCGGCTGGCCTGGGAACGCCTCGGGATCCCCCGGGAAGAGCTAGACGAAGTGGCTGGGGAGAGGGAAGTCTGGGTTTCACTGCTTAGGCTGTTGCCCCCGCGACCCGACCTCGGATAAGCGGAAGATGATGGATGATGGATGGATCATCGATCGTTTACAAACTGAGTTTGGAGAGGAAGTGATGGCAGAAAGACTGCGCCCCACACAGGAAGTGACGTCAGAAAGAACGCACCACAGCCAGCTTCACCCCAAGCGGTTTCGTAACTCGGAGGTAACCACTGGAAATATGGAGGCGAGTCATCCACACATGCCCGTGTTTTTCCTTCCTATACACGTACAGATGCTTGTGGAAATCACACATGAATACCTTAAGGGAAGGAAACGCGCGATTGCAGCTATTTGGGATACAACACATCTCAGACGGCAACATAGCAATGTTGAGCGACGGTTTTGGATAAGGCCTGAAAGAACGGCAGCCTGGTGAGATATGTTTGTCAATGAGTGTGTGCGCACACTTTTCCTGCAGGCAAAGCTACTTTTCAATTGACCAAGTCGAGGAGATCTACCTCATTCCTATTTATAATATATATTTATTTATTTATGAAAAAGACATTTTTGTTAACAAGTTAATGGTGTTTAATGATAATACAAGCATGTTTAACACACATAGATTCCTTTCTTTCATGAAGACAAGAATATAAATTGGTGTATTTGATTGTGATGACTTGCATTGATTGGAATTAGACAGTGGTGCTGATAACGTCCGCATTTTCAAATGGAGGAGAAAAAAAGTCCTCCTTTCAGTCCAATACCACATGAAAGTGGTTGGATTTGGCATCTCATTTGTCCAACTTGCATACTTGTTTTTAAACACTTTGTTATGAGAGTAGCATATGTGTGTGGCCCTTTAATGTCTGGCAGCAGGTGAGTGACATCAGTGAGTGTGTGGGCGAGCGAGGAGAGGGAGCGGTCGCTGAGGGCGGGGGAGAAATACATTGGCATCAAACTCCGTAGCTTGCTAGCTTGTGCACGCTAGCTTTCTGAGACTCTTATTTTGTTAGCACAGACAGGATGAAGCCGGTCTTTTATGGTGAAGACAGGAACTGTACAGTCGGTCTTTAGAGTTTTGACAGCAGGTACGGCCCAGGAGTCTGTTGAAATAAAAAGTGTTTCTCTGTCCTGTCAGTGATTTTTTTTTCTTAATAATGAGCTCGCAGCAGCCAGCGTCATCTCACAAGATCTTCGGGTGGCGAGAATGTCAAACAACTGACGAAAGTGAAGTCTTGGTGAAAATTGATGATTGCTCATTTTTATGTCTATTTTTTTAATGCCTGGCTTGTGATCGACTGACACACCCTCCGAGATCAACCGGTAGCTCAAGTTACATTGAAAAATTATGAAAAATGCTTAAAAATCCGGCGTATTGTCTAAACAGCAACTTCATTTTGTCATTTTATACCCGCCGGGTGACTTAACACAGTGGTTCTCAAATGGGGGTACGCGTACCCCTGGGGGTACTTGAAGGTATGCCAAGGGGTACGTGAGATTTTTTTTTAAATATTCTAAAAATAGCAACAATTCAAAAATCCTTTATGCAGGATACAATAATACTTTTCCCAGTAGTATTGAATAATACTTCAACAAAATATGAATGTAAGTTCATAAACTGGGAAAAGAAATGCAACAATGCAATATTCAGTGTTGAGAGCCAGATTTTTTTGTGGATATGTTCCATAAATATTATTGTTAAAGATTTCTTTTTTTCAATCAATCAATGTTTACTTATATAGCCCTAAATCACTAGTGTCTCAAAGGGCTGCACAAACCACCACGACATCCTCGGTAGGCCCACATAAGGGCAAGGAAAACTCACACCCAGTGGGACGTCGGTGACAATGATGACTATGAGAACCTTAGAGAGGAGGAAAGCAATGGATGTCGAGCGGGTCTAACATGATACTGTGAAAGTTCAATCCACAATGGATCCAACACAGCAGCGAGAGTCCCGTTCACAGCGGAGCCAGCAGGAAACCATCCCAAGCGGAGGCGGATCAGCATCGCAGAGATGCTTTTTTTGTGAAGAAATGTTTAGAATTAAGTTCATGAATCCAGATGGATCTCTATTACAATCCCCAAAGAGGGCACTTTAAGGTGATGATTACTTCTATGTGTAGAAATCTGCATTTATAATTGAATCACTTGTTTATTTTTCAACAAGTTTTTAGTTATTCTTATATCTTTTTTTCCAAATAGTTCAAGAAAGACCACTACAAATGAGCAATATTTTGCACTGTTATAGAATTAAATAAATCAGAAACTGATGACATAGTGCTGTAATTTAATCCTTTTTCTCCTTTTTCCAACCAAAAATGCTTTGCTCTGATTAGAAGGTACTTGAATTAAAAAAATGTTCACAGGGGGTACATCACTGATTTGATTTGATTTTTGATTTTTATTACGGATCCCCATTAGCTGGTTGCCACAACAACCCACTAGTCTTCCTGAGGTCCACAACTCAACACAATTACAAGTAAAAGCATATAATTGTAACTACACTGTACAGACAAAAAAATAAAAAATAAAAGCATCAATAAGAAAACAGGCAAACAATTCACAGTCACAGAATAATAATTACCATATAAATATAACTACA